>NC_057812.1:123497435-123609994 GCF_018294505.1 Triticum aestivum
CGCCCGCCTCCTTCCTGGCCGAGCCGGCGAGCTCTTGCCGCTGCCCCGTGCCGGCGAGCGCCGCCGCGTCCGCCCCGCCACCACACGGAGCGCCACCATTGCCACCACCGCCCCGGCTGTCTTCCTCCTCCTCCGGCGCCCCGACAAGTCCCTGTTCCGGCGAAGCTCCGGCCAACCTCGGGGAACGTGCCAGATCTGGATCTGAGATCCCGTCTCGGTTGACTTTCCGTCCGAAACCCTAATTATCTTGCTATATTCATTGCACCGTAACTTTGCATCTGTAGCTCCGTTTTGAGCATATAGCATATCAAAATGTTCGTCTCAGAGAGTACATCATTTCATCTCATTGCATCATTTTCATTTGAGTTCATCTTGATGCCCGGAATGCTGTTAGAAGAGTGCTATTTAAGATAATTGTCAGATCTGCTGCTCCAATTAGATATTTGTCATTGTTGCCATGATTATTGTGTGCATGATATGCCCATGAGCTCTACATGTGTTTTGTTATACGTTTTGCCATCTTTCCAGAGGTGCAACCCATGTATTTTGTGATGTGTGTGGTGACTAGCACAAGCTTGCAAAGTGAGGCATTTGTTAATGCTGATTTCAGGGACTTAGCATTTCCACTAAGCCCTTGACCTGTTTATCTCATATGGCCATATGTTCATGTTGTTTCCTAGTGATCCATGCCTCTTTTGAGGATGATCAGTAGGGATGTTTTGTTAATATTGTGGCGCTCTATCCATCCATGTCTTTGTTTGCAATTATGGAGCACCCTAGCTTGAGTCAATCAAGCTCTACTTTTGTCATTTCGTGAATCTGGGCAGATTGTCTACTTAGCAATTTTGCCGAGGATGTTGTAGTTGATCCGTGCATGCTATGCTATTGTTCTTGCCATGTCTAGATTGTATTTTGTGTATTCTTGATGGGTGCATGCTTAGATTGTCATGACTTGCTCTGTAGTGAGTGCATCGAGCTCGTAAACATGCCTACTTGATATCTGTTTCAGCATGCTCCAGTTTTTCACTAAGTCTGAGAACTGATTATGTTTTTGCCATGTTCACATGCTTGTAAATGTATTTTCTAATCCCTTTTGGCTCAAGGTCACTAAGGGACTTTTGTTAAGCTCTTTGAGTAGCTCCATGCCATGCTTTACTTTGCCATGTTCAGGTCCTGTAGCATGTAGTTTTGTTGCTCCAAAGTATGCTCGCTGATCTGAAATTCCAGACAAGTGTTAATTTCATCAAGTCTGAAATCTGTTTGTCAAATGCATTTTTGCCATGCTTGTTTGAACCTGTTAATGGATGAATTGGCCATAGCTCAGTGCTAGGTTTTTGTTAAGCTTCATGAATGGATTCTTGCCATGTATTTTTTTGCCATGTTTGGGTGCTGTAGCATGTTCATCTTGTTGCATTTAGATGGCTACTTGCTGTAAAGCGCAAAACGTGGTCATATTTGAATTGCTTGCCATTTCCAAACCGTAACTCCGATTCCGGCGTCCTTTATATCGTTTTCAAGCAATTTCATCTCATCTTTCCAGTGGCACACTTGGATTTCCAAGTTGAGGCCAGGTTCATTCATACCTTGCCAAATCTTGCATATGCATCGCATATTGCATCCCGCATAGCATACCATCTTTGCATCATGTTGTTTGAGTTTGCACGTGGTTGATTGTGCCCTTGTTGCTTGTTTGTCTTGTTTGGGTAGAGCCGGGAGACGAGTTCGCTAACGAGGAGCCCGTTGAGTTTGCTTTCGAGGATCTAGTCAACTCTGACAACTTTGCAGGCAAGATGATCATACCCTCGAAATCACTACTATCTTTGCTTTGCTAGATGCTCGCTCTTTTGCTATGCCTATGCTACGATGCCTACCACTTGCTTATCATGCCTCCCAAATTGCCATGTCAGACCTCTAACCCACCATGTCCTAGCAAACCGTTGATTGGCTATGTTACCGCTTTGCTCAGCCCCTCTTATAGCGTTGCTAGTTGCAGGTGAAGATTGGAGACCGTTCCTTGTTGGGGCATTATTTATTTGTTGGGATATCATTATATTGCCATGTTATCTTAATGCATCTATATACTTGGTAAAGAGTGGAAGGCTCAGCCTCTCGCCTAGTGTTTTGTTCCACTCTTGCCGCCCTAGTTTCCGTCATATCGGTGTTATGTTCCCGGATTTTGCGTTCCTTACGCGGTTGGGTTATAATGGGAACCCCTTGATAGTTCGCCTTGTTTAAAGCTTTTCCAACAATGCCCAACCTTGGTTTTACCATTTTCCACCTAGCCTCTTTTTCCCTTGGGTTTCCGGAGCCCGAGGGTCATCTTATTTAAACCACCCCGGGCCAGTGCTCCTCTGAGTGTTGGTCCAAATAGAGCCACTTGTAGCGCCACCTCGGGGCAACTCGAGGGTTGGTTTTAGTTGTACGTAGTGTTCATATGAGTGTGCCCTGAGAACGAGATATGTGCAGCTCCTATCGGGATTTGTCAGCACATTCGGGCGGTGTTGCTGGACTTGTTTTAAGCTGTCGAAGTGTCTTGAAGAACCGAAATACCGAGTCTGATCGGAACGTCTCGGGAGGAGGTCTATTCCTTCATTGACCGTGAGAGCTTGTCATGGGCTAAGTTGGGACTCCCCTGCATGGATTTGAACTTTCGAAAGCCGTGCCCGCGGTTATGGGCAGATGGGAATTTGTTAATGTCCGGTTGTAGATAACTTGAACCTTAATTTAATTAAAATGAATCAACTATGTGAGTTGCCGTGATGGTCTCTTCTCGGCGGAGTCCGAGAAGTGAACACGGTGTTGGAGTAATGCTTATGCAGGTTGTTCTCTAGTTTCTCGTTCGCGCTTTGCCTCTCTTCTCGCTCTCTTTTGCGAACAGGATAGCCACCATATATGCTAGTCGCTTGCTGCAGCTCCACATATTTTCACCTTGCCTTACCTATTAAGCTTAAATAGTCTTGATCGCGAGGGTGCGAGATTGCTGAGTCCCTGTGGCTCACAAATTACTTCCAAACCAGATGCAGGGCCTGATGATTCCGCTCCAGATGGCGCGCATGAGCTCAAGTGGGAGTTCGACGAGGACTCTCAACGATACTACGTGTCTTTCCCTGATGATCAGTAGTGGTGCCCAGTTGGGGGTGATCGGGACCGTGTCGCATGTTGGGTTATCTTTTATTTTGGCGCCGTAGTCGGGCCATGAGTGTTTGAATGTTGTAATGCTATTTATGTACTTATTGTGTGACGTGGCGAGTGTAAGCCAACTATGTTATCTCCCCTTTTATTATCTATATTACATGGGATGTTGTGAAGATTGCCTAACTTGCGACATTGCTTTCAATGCGGTTATGCCTCTAAGTCGTGCCTCGACACGTGGGAGATATAGCCGCATCGAGGGCGTTACAGCTATGCGGAGTCTGCATGACAGTGTTCTTTCTTTGGAGAAGCGGCGTCTCAGAGAGAATGATGTGGCATACCTGGTTTTCGTGGCCAAGGTGCCAGAGGGCAAGGGCTTTGTGGATGGCGCCATCGGGGGTACGATTGTCCTGCGGTTTGATGACATCTTTGCTATGTTTAACCTTCATCCGCTGCACTACACCTTTGCTCGGCTGTTTTCGCTGAGTATGGAGATGCGGATCATTAGAGACAAGACCCCGGACATCGTGATAGTCGACCCCTTCTACATGCGTGCCAAGCTCTTGGGCAGCGCTAGGGACCGCCAAGTCGTGAGTTCATACCTCGAAGGCGTCATTCTGGCAAACCCAGATAAGGATAACTTCCTCGTGCCTTACTTTCCCGAGTAAGTCATCCTCTAACCGCCCCGTAACATATGATTTCTTAGATTTCGATCGTTCATTTTGTTCTAACATTCCATGTTCTGTGCAGTGACACACATTGCACACTCATCCTCTTAAGCCCAAAATATTCCATGGCCACGTATTTCGACCCGAACCGTGACTCCAAGATAGACTACACAAATATCAAGAAGGTTCTTGATGATGTTCTCCCCGGCTACGCCAAATATGGAGGCACCTTCACCAGGCCAGTTCGTAGGTACGGCAGGCACGTGTTCGCCCACAATACTAATTTCTGCTGCGTCAAGCAGCCGCCTGGCGGTCAGAAGGATGCCTACTACACCCTCCATCACATGCGGGCAATCGTACGGGACCATCATCACCTTCTGCTACCAGATAATCTCAAAGACTGGGCCGCGAGCTTGTCGGCAATCCAGGATGCGGACATCAGACAAGAATTCTTTCGCATCCAGTCGGAGTTTGCGGAAATCATCCATCAAGATGTCCTTCATACCTCGGGGCAGTTCTACCTCAGATATCAACCGTCCAACAGTGAGATAGACACAATGCTACAAATGCAGGCTGACAACGCCCGCGATTTCATGACCATCACGACAGACGGCGGTTTCATTCACGCTCCGGTCCCATGAGTCGAGTCGAAAGTAGTGATGTTATGTGTAGTTCTGAAACATTGATTGGCTTATGTTGTAATTAAACTTTAATGAATTGTATGTCTCTTTGGTTTGGATAGTCGTTCAACTTAGATGTAATCAATGCTATTTATTAGTAGGACCATGAATCATGCTATTAATGTCTTGCTTTTCTCTTCCGATCCTTTTGTTGCACACTTATATATTTCTTATGTATTGTCTGTTGTTTGGCTTGTGCATAGAGATGTCGTCGTATGTCGTGTACAAGGGTAAGGTTCCCGGAGTCTACGACGACTGGGAGGAGTGTCGGAGACAGGTTCACCGTTTCAGCGGTAACAGTTACAAAGGGTACACCACTAGGGCGGAGGCGGAATCTAGATACGCCCGCTATCTAGCGGGAGAGAGGAGGGAGCGTTGGAGGAACTGAATGAAGACCAGTTTCATCACGATGATGCTCATCGTGATGACCACAGCTCTCTTCTATGTGATGGTAGTTTAGATGATCGATATCGACTTGTAATGTGAAGACATACTCGCTACTCGCGGTCTCAAGACTTGTAATGTTCTATCTTTGTTCGGTCTTTTGAATTCGGAGACTAATATGATGAATTGTATTTGGAGACTAATCTTCTATTGTATTCGATGAATCTGCTGTTGCTGTGTGGTGCTGTCTATATTCTGTCCAATAATATATTTTGTAACCTATGCAAAAATCAGAAAAGTAAAAAAAATAAAACCTAATATTCATACTAATGGCGCATCACCTCAAAGTGCACCATTAGTATGCCAAAGGATACTAATGGCGCATCACTACATAGTGCGCCATAAGTATGCCAAAGGATACTAATGGAGCATCACCCCATAGTGCACCATTAGTATGCTAAAGCACATGGGTAAATATGGCCCCCTAGGAGGCATACTAAAGGTGCATGTTGGTCTATACTAATGGCGCACGACGTGGTGCGCCATTAGTATACCAGATACTAATGGCGCACCAATGGTGCGCCATTAGTATATAATACTAGATGCGTGGTACTAGTGGCACACCAATAGTGCACCATTAGTAGGCAAAACTGGTGCGCCACTAGTAGGTCTTTTCCTAGTAGTGACGGGATCACATCATTAGGAGAATGATGTGATTGACATGACCCATTCCGTTAGCTTAGCACTTGTTCGTTTAGTTTACTGCTATTGCTTTCTTCATGACTTATACATGTTCCTATGACTATGATATTATGCAACTCCCGATTACCGGAAGAACACTTTGTGTGCTACCAAACATCACAATGTAACTGGGTGATTATAAAGGTGCTCTACTGGTGTCTCTGATGGTTTTCATTGAGTTGGCATAGATCGAGAATAGGATTTGTCACTCTCATTGTCGGAGAGGTATCTCTGGGCCCTCTTGGTAATGCACATCACTATAAGCCTTGCAAGTAATGTGACTAATGAGTTAGTTACGGGATGATGCATTACCGAACGAGTAAAGAGACTTGACGGTAACGAGATTGAACTAGGTATTGAGATACCGACGATCGAATCTCAGGCAAGTAACATATCGATGACAAAGGGAACAACGTATGTTGTTATGCGGTTTGACCGATAAAGATCTTCGTAGAATATGTAGGAACCAATATGAGCATCCAGGTTCCACTATTGGTTATTGACCGGAGACGTGTCTCGGTCATGTCTACATAGTTCTCGAACCCGTAGGGTTCGCACACTTAAAGTTCTGTGACGATCGGTTTTATGAGTTTTTGTGTTTTGATGTACCGAAGGTAGTTCGGAGTCCCGGATATGACCACGGACATGATGAGGAGTCTCGAAATGGTCGAGACGTAAAGATTGATATCTTGGACGACTATGTTCGGACACCGGAAGTGTTTCGGGAGGTTTCAGACATATACGGGAGTACCGGGGGTTACCGGAACCCCCCGGGGAGTATATTGGGCCTAATGGGCTTTAGTGGGAGAGATGAGGGGCAGCCAGGTGAGGGAGTCCTGGATTAGGGGGTCTCCGGACAGCCGGACTATATCCTTTGGCCGGACTGTTGGACTATGAAGATACAAGATTGAAGACTTCGTCCCGTGTCCGGATTGGACTCTCCTTGGCGTGGAAGGCAAGCTAGGCAATACGGATATGTAGATCTCCTCCCTTGTAACCGACCTTGTGTAACCCTAGCCCCCTCCGGTGTCTATATAAACCAGAGGGTTTAGTCCGTAGGACAACATACAATCATACCATAGGCTAGCTTCTAGGGTTAGCCTCTACGATCTCGTGGTAGATGAACTCTTGTAATACTCATATGATCAAGAACAATCAAGCAGGAAGTAGGGTATTACCTCCATCAAGAGGGCCCGAACCTGGGTAAACATCTTGTCCCCCGCCTCCTATTACCATCTGCCTTAGACACACAGTTTGGGACCCCCTACCCGAGATCCGCCGGTTTTGACACCGACATTGGTGCTTTCATTGAGAGTTCCACTGTGTCGTCACCATAAGGCTTGATGGCTCCTTCGATCATCGGTAGCGATGCAGTCCAGGGTGAGGTTTTCCTCCCCGGATAGATCTTTGTATTCGGCGGCTTCGCACTGCGGGCCAATTCACTTGGCCATCTGGAGCAGATCGAGAGCTATGCCCCTGGCTATCAGGTTAGATTCGGAAACTTGAACTACACGGCCGATATCCGTGGAGACTTGATCTTCGACGGATTCGAGCCCATGTCGGGTGTGCCGCACAGTCATGACGAGCATGACATAACTCTGTCGTCGGACATTATTCGGGAGATCGCATCTGCAACTACTCCGGCCTAATCCGGAGCAAATCGCGCCATCCGAGAGCAGGGGGATAGACCCCGCGACGGAGGTCGCGCTCTCAGTGGCGATAGAGCCGGATGCTGACATCACCCCTTACAGGAGCCGTGTCACCGAACCACTGGATTCATCCCTGGCCACGAACTCTGAGCCGCTTACATCTGTGCCCGTCGAACCCGACTGGGCGCAGATCATGGAGTTCACCTCCGTGGATATCTTTCAGCACTCACCTTTCGGTGATGTGCTAAATTCATTAAGGTCTCTCTCCCTATTAGGAGAACCTTGGCCGAACTATGTTCGGCTAGAATGTGATGCAGACGACGAAGAAATTCGCTTCCCACCCACCACCCACTTAGTAGCCACTGTTGACGATTTAACCGACATACTCGACTTTGACTCCGAAGACTTCGACGGTATGGATGACGATGTAGGAGACGAACAGGAACCACCGCCCACAGGGGCTGGACCGCCACCTCAGCATATGATATATACATGGTGGACACCCCCAAAGAAGGCAATGGCGACGAGACAACGGAGGATGACCCCTCCAAGAAGCAACCCAAGCGACGACGTCAGCGGCGCCGCTCTAAGTCCCGCCACAGCAAAAGTAGTGATACCAGCATAGGAGATAATAACACTCCGGATAGTGCCGAAGACAACAACAATCCCCTCCAGCACGATGCAGAGCCGGAGGACGAACAAGCTAGCCCTCCATAGCGGGCAGCAGATGGAGAACCGGAGGAGGACAATTACATGCCTCTCTCCGAAGACGAGGCGAGCCTCGGCGACGAAGAATTTATCGTGCCTGAGGACCCCGTCGAGCAAGAGCGCTTCGAGCGCCGGCTTATGGCCACGGCAAATAGCCAGAAGAAAAATCAGCAACAGCTTCAAGCTGATCAAGACTTGCTAGCAGACAGATGGACTGAAGCCCTTGCGGCCGAGGAGTACGAACTCGAGCGCCCCTCCAAGAGTTACCCAAAACGCAGGTTGCTACCCCACCTCAAGGAGGAAGCAATGAAACCTCATTCACCAGTGTACGATGCATGGCCGATCCAGAGAGGCGTTTCAGCCTACATCCCGCCGCCACTCAATCAAAAATACTAAGGCCCGAGGCAACATAGGGTACCCACGAGACGTACTGGACAGTAAGGCAAAAATCACAAGGTCAATATACAGGTCACGGGCACACACGCCAACACGGTACGATGATCATCGCGTCGGATACACCAAGAGTAAATCTGGCCGGGCCGAATACAGCAGACAAGACTCATATGAACTACGTCGGGATATAGCCTGGCACAAAGGCGCCGCACACCCCCTATGCTTCACCGGTGAAGTTATGAATCACAAATTCCCAGAGGGTTTCAAACCCGTAAATATCGAATCATACGATGGCACAACAGATCCCGCTGTATGGATTGAGTATTTCCTCCTTCACATCAACATGGCTCACGGTGATGATCTACATGCCATCAAGTACCTCCCACTAAAGCTCAAAGGACCAGCTAGGCATTGGCTGAACAACTTGCCAGTAGACTCCGTAGGCAGTTGGGAGGATCTGGAAGATGCATTCCTGGATAACTTCCAGGGCACTTATGTGCGGCCATCGGATGCTGATGACTTGAGCCATATAACCCAGCAGCCAGGGGAATCGGCCAGACAATTCTGGACACGGTTCCTGACTAAGAAAAACCAAATTGTCGACTGTCTGGACGCAGAGGCCCTGGCGGCATTCAAGCATAACATCTGTGACGAATGGCTGGCTCGCCACCTGGGCCAGGAGAAGACGAAATATATGCCAGCCCTCACAACACTCATGACCCGCTTTTGCGCGGGCGAGGATAGCTGGCTAGCTCGCAGCAACAACACATCGAGGAATCAGGGCACTTCGGATACCAAAGATGCCAACGGTAGGCAACGTCGTAATAGACCAAAGCGCTGCAATAACGGTGATAACACCGAAGATACGGCAGTCAATGCCGGATTTAGAGGCTCTAGATCCGGTCAGCGGAAAAAGCCATTTAAAAGAAGTACTCCGGCTCCATCCAGTTTGGATCGCATACTGGATTGCTCGTGTCAAATCCACGGCACCGCCGGCAAGCCAGCCAATCACACCAATAGAGAATGCTGGGTGTTCAAGCAGGCCGGCAAGTTAAATGCCAAAAACAAGGACAAGGAGCTGCATAGCGATGACGAGGAGGAGCCCCGGCCGCCGAACGCAGGAGGACAGATGGGGTTCCCCCCACAAGTGAAGACGGTGAACATGATATACGCAACCCACATTCCCAAGAGGGAGCGGAAGCATGCACTAAGGCATGTCTATGCGATGGAGCCCGTTGCCCCAAAGTTCAACCCATGGTCTGCTTGCCCGATCACCTTTGATCGCAGGGACCACCCAACTAGTATCCGTCATGGCGGATCCCCCGCACTGGTCCTAGACCCCATCATCGACGGATTTCACCTCACTCGAGTCCTTATGGACGGCGGCGGCAGCCTGAACCTGCTCTATCAGGACACAGTGCAAAAAATGGGTATTGATCCCTCGAGGATCAAACCCACCAAAACCACCTTTAAAGGCGTCATCCCAGGTGTAGAGGCCCATTGCATAGGCTCAATCACACTGGAAGTGGTCTTCGGATCACCGGAAAACTTCCGAAGCGAGGAGTTAATCTTCGATATCGTCCCGTTTCGCAGTGGCTACCATGCACTGCTCGGACGAACATCATTTGCAAAATTTAATGCAGTGCCGCATTACGCATACCTCAAGCTCAAGATGCCAGGACCTAGGGGGGTCATAACAGTAAATGGAAACACAGAACGCTCGCTCCACACGGAAGAGCACACTGCGGCCCTTACAACAGAAGCACAAAGCAGCCTTTTAAGGCAAACCACTAGTTCGGCGTCACAGCCCCCGGACACCGTCAAGCGAGTCCGGAATAAGCTGCAACAGGATCGCCTGGCACGTTCAGAGCTCGCCTAGCAATTCGGCCCCCGTCCCAGTCCCAGTCAAGCGACAAAATCCGTGCCGCGCGTACATAACTACGCACTGAAAATACCATGGATATAGACGGGGGCACGAGCAGGGCACGTCCCACAATGTGGATTAACCGCACTAGGGGCTGTATACCTTTATTACTTCTTTTCTCTTTCATGACCTAACCCCCTGGAAGCCCTTTCCGGCAGTACGATTGGCGGACACATTACGGGAAGCAACAACCAAGGCGGCAAGAAGCTAAGATAAACACGGGAACCTCCAGGTGGTCTCTAATAATTGATACACCCGCTTTTTGCTATCCACGCGCAGCTTGCCTTGGATAGGACATTTTGAATTGTTCTACTTTCTGCTTATTGCACTACTTGTACCAGTATGCTTCGACATATTCTTTAAACAACAATGCATATCATTAGTCTATTATTCCATTTTTTATCTTTTCTCTCTCTTATATGTCCATTCACGACAATCCGCACCCGTACGTTCGGGTACGGTCAGTACGCCAGGGGCTTTCGTTTACCCCATAATACGGTGCAAGAAGTCCGAACACTTTCGACAGTGCAGCACCCCGAACTTATAGAA
Source organism: Triticum aestivum (assembly GCF_018294505.1). NCBI lineage: Eukaryota > Viridiplantae > Streptophyta > Magnoliopsida > Poales > Poaceae > Triticum > Triticum aestivum. Next base: position 123,508,264 of record NC_057812.1, read on the forward strand.
TTATATGCATCAACTCTGAATCATGTCTTTGGTCAAATGTTGGGTTTGCCCGGCTCCCATGCTTTGGTACTTTACGTTCCGCTATATCGGCTAAGGTAGTGGTGGGAGAACTACTGCGATTGCGTCCTGGTTCTTCCGGACGAGCGCCTTAGTAGAGAAAGCCAAAAACTGACTGTCATGATAAGGCGAGAGACTGGCCGCTGTTTGAGAGGTCTCAAGTCCTTAAAGACTTTTTCCGCTTCCGGCGAGGAGCCGGCCTTGTCCGGCTTAGGCGAGTATAGCGCCCCAAATTCGGCATTCCGAACACTAGGGGCTTCGCCAAAGTTTCAAATTATAGACTTCTATGGCTAAGTGAGAGTGATAAAGCCTTATAGTCCGATTTCCTGGTTCGTTGCGCTGAACACCTCCCTTGAAGGACCCAAAATTGGGGTAAAGAGTGCTCAGGTTTATCCCGAACACCCCAGTACTAGTTACATGGGGGCAGAAGCCAACGACTGGCCAACTCTCAGATATTATAAACGGCCGCACAGAAGGTAATATTTTAAAACATAAAAAGCGTTGCATAGCGCATATGAACTTGTTTCACATTACAGGACCACATGAGCGTGATCATTCAAAAATTACATCCCTGGCACATTCATCCGCCACAAGGCGGGAACCCTTCAGGACACTCTCATAGTACATCTCGGGGTGGTGATGCTCCTTGCCCTCCGGCGGCCCCTCCTTCACCAGCTTCACGGCGTCCAGCTTCGCCTAGTGGACCTTCGCCCGGGCAAAAGCCCTGCGCGCACCCTCGATGCAGGCTGACCGCTTTATGACTTCAAGCCGTGGGCAGGCCTCCACAAGCCGCCTCACCAGACCGAAGTAGCTGCCTGACTGGGGCTCGCCAGGCCACATCCGGACTATAAGGCCCCTCATGGCCTGTTCGGCCGCCTTGTGAAGCTCGACCAATTGCTTCAGCTGGTCGCTCAAGGGCATCGGGTGTTCGGTCCCAGTATACTGAGCCAGAACAACTTCTCAGTTGAGCTCCCCTCCTTAGCTCGGTAAAACTCCGCGGCATTCAGTACACTGCGGGGAAGATCTGTGAATGCTCCTGGAGAGCTTCGAACTCGGGTAAGAAAAAGGAAAGTTTCCTTCACATGCTTGCTTTGCATAATGAATGCCTTACCCGCTGCTATCTTCTTCACCGCATCAATCTCCTGGAGGGCCTTGTGGGCTTCAGCTTTGGCGCTCCGGGCGCTTTCAAGCACCTGTGCGAGCTCGGACTCTCGCGTCTTAGAGTCGAGCTCCAAGGACTCGTGTTTTTTGGCGAGAGCCTCGAGCTCTTGCTGCACCTCGCCCACTCGGGCTTCTTGCTTCTCCCGCTCGATGTGTTCCTTGGCCGCTTTGTCTTCGGCCTCGGACAACGCCTTCTTCAGGGTGGCTACCTCAGTCGTGGCCCCTGACAAATTCATGGTGATCCTATTATTTTACAACCGAACTTCTTTTCAAAAGCATAGACAAGGTATTGCTTACCTTTGCTCTCCTCGAGCTGCCTCTTGATAAGGCCAAGCTCGTTCTCGGACCGCTCCAGGTCCTGCTTCAGTGCAGAGACCTCCGTAGTACGTGCGGCAGTGTCCAGCAGGGAAGCCTGCACTTACACATAGACATATTCTTATTAGACTCCTGACTCATCATTTGATCCTCTATTTGGCCTTTCTTCTCGAACACCGAATAGAGCATCAGGGGCTACTATCTATGCGGTAATATTTTCTTATATATATTTTGATTTCTTACCTCAAAGCCTGTTAGGAGGCTGGCGCAAGCTTCGGTCAGCCTGTTTTGGCGGACTGAACCTTCTCGATCACCGCACTCATGATAGTGCGGTGCTCTTCATCGATGGAAGCGCTGCGAAGCGCTTCCAACAAGTTGTCTAGTGCCTCTGGGTGTACACAGGACATAGGCACGGGTGGTTGGTCCCCCTTAATGGGGGACCGCCTGCCGGAGTCCGGAACCATCTAAGGTTCCGGCGAAGTATTCGGCTGGGGGCCGAACTCGGAGCCCGTAGGAGTCTCGCTCACTTTGTACCCAGGGCCCGGGAGGTCGCCTCGAGACGCCTCCAGGGCCACCTCCCCTTGGCTCAGTGCCTTTTGAGACAGCACCTCGGCTTTGTCCGTAGGGCGAGGCGTGGAAGCGGTCAGAAGAGAACCACTGTTCATATCTGACGAGTCCAATGAGCCGCTCGACGAGGATACGTTGAGATGAGCTCGGGACGGACTGTATAATCATGTTCGACATGAGGAGAAGTAGTGCAATAAAACGTACCATGAAGTACTATGGTGTCCGGACACTTACGACTTCGCCAGGGGCTTGACCCTGGGTAGCCACTCGTCGCCGCTGTCAGCGACCGTCGTGGAATAGTCCGGAGCACGGGTCCTTCCCTTCTTGGACCCTTCGGCCTCCCCGGTTGGGTCGACCTTCCTTTTCTTGTCTCCCCCTTCCGGGGGGAGAGAACTTTCCTCACCCTCCTCGTTTTTATGGGAGGAGGGCGCGTCAGAGTCATCGTCAGATGAGTCCGATACAACCTTGCGCCGGAGACCCTTTCGGGTCCCCGTGGCCTTCTTCTTGGTCTTCTTCGCTGTCAACTCGTAAGGTGCCGGAGTCAGCATATCCGTCTGGGGAGCATCTGCGGGATCTTCAGGCAGAGGGGATGGGCAAGCAAGCTGCTCCCTTATCTTTATCCAGTCTTGTTAATGGCAAGAGAGCTTAGATCCCGCACATCATTTAACCAGGGCAAATAAATACCCTGCGAGGTACGAAAACTTACCGGATTAGCGCGCCGCTTTGCGCTCAGTCCGCGGTCCTCGGAGCGGGAAGAAGGCACCTCGGCGCCTTTGAACAGCACCTTCTAGACGTCCTCGTGTGTCGTGTCGAAGAGTTCTCGCAGCGTTTGGTGCTGGACCGGGTCGAACTCCCACAAATTGAATGCCTGTAGTTGGCACGGGAGAATCCGACGGAAGAGCATGACCTGGACATGTTGACGAGCTTGATTTTCTTGCTCATCATGTTCCTGATGCAGGTCTGGAGTCCGGTCAGCTCTACCGAAGAACCCCAGGACAGGCCCTTCTCTTTCCAGGAAGTGAGCCGCATGGGGATTCCAGATCGAAATTTGGGGGCCGCCACCCAGTTGGTGTCACGTGGCTCGATGATGTAGAACCACCCCGATTGCCACCCCTTTATGGTCTCCACATAGGAGCCTTCTAGCCAGGTGACGTTGGGCATTTTGCCCACCATGGCGCCTCCGCACTCTGCTTGCTGGCCGACCACCACCTTCGGTTTCACATTGAAGGTTTTTAGCCACATGCCGAAGTGGGGCCTGATGCGGAGGAAAGCCTCGCACACGACGATAAACACCGAGATGTTGACGATGAAATTGGGGGCCAGATCATGAAAATCCAGCCCGTAGTAGAACATGAGCCCGCGGACAAATGGGTGGAGAGGAAATCCCAGTCTGCGGACAAAGTGGGTAAGGAAAACTACCCTCTCATGGGGTTCGGGCGTAGGGATGATCTGCCCCGCAGCTGGCAGCCGGTGCGCGATGTCCGCGGCCAGATATCCAGCTGCCCGTAGCTTTGTGATGTCCTCCTCCGTGACGAAGGAGACCATCCACTTGCCTCCCGCTCCGGACAAGACTGGAGTGGTTTGAGGAGAAAGATGCGAACTTGGGCGCTGGAGCTCGAGTGCGCGAGAATGGATAAGCAAGGAGAAGGAGGGCATGGGTAAAAAGGGTGAATCTTTGTCCCTTTATAAGGGCGGAAGAGGCGATGCGCCTCCCCACTTACCTGTTAAACTCGCTTACTCCCCGAGCGCCGTAATTGATGGCGCGGTTGGGTTACCCATACCCGTATTGATGAGAATCATGTGATAAGGGGACACGATCTCTACTTCGACTAGACATGTCAAGAAAACCGCCTCACGATATGTGCAGTACTGGTTGAGGAAAACGGTTCGAATAATGACCGAGCCATGACATGATGTGACGTTGCTAAACGTGTCAGCAGATTAGATTTGTGAAAATATTATTCTCTCTACGATGGTATATGGAACTTATTTTGCAGAACCGGACACTATCCTTGTGCTCAAGATCTTCTATGGAGTATTCGGAGGAAGAACTCGCCTTGCAATGCAGAAGACAATACTGCGCGCCAGACTCGTCGTCATTGAAGCCTGGTTCAGGGGCTACTGAGGGAGTCCTGGATTAGGGGGTCTTCGGACAGCCGGAGTATATCCTTTGGCCGGACTGTTGGACTATGAAGATAAAGATTGAAGACTCCGTCCCGTGTCCGGATTGGACTCTCCTTGGCTTGGAAGGCAAGCTAGGCAATATGGATATGTAGATCTCCTCCCTTGTAGCCGACCTTGTGTAACACTAGCCCCCTCCGGTGTCTATATAAACCGAAGGGTTTAGTCCGTAGGTCAACATACAATCATACCATAGGCTAGCTTCTAGGGTTAGCCTCTACGATCTCGTGGTAGATCAACTCTTGTAATACTCATATCATGAAGAAAAATCAAGCAGGAAGTAGGGTATTACCTCCATCAAGAGGGCCCGAACCTGGGTAAACATCTTGTCCCCCGCCTCCTGTTACCATCCGCCTTAGACGCACAGTTCGGGACCCCCTACCCGAGATCCGCCGGTTTTGACACCGACACCAGGGCAGCTGCGCGCCCCCTCCCCCTTTGGTACGAATTGGACAAGGAGGGGGCGGCGCCCCCCTTTCCTTCTCTTCTTCTCTCCCTTCCTCTCCTACTCCTACTCCTACTTGGAAGGGGGAGTCCTACTCCCGGTGGGAGTAGGACTCCTCATGGGGCGCGCCATAGGAGGCCGACCCCCTCCCCCTCCTCCACTCCTTTATATACGGGGAGGGGGCACCCCTTGGAGACACAACAATTGATCATTGATCTTTTAGCTGTGTGCGGTGCCCCCCTCCATCATAATCCACCTCGGTCATATCGTAGCGGTGCTTAGGTGAAGCCCTGCGTCGGTAGCTTCATCAACACCATCACCACGTTGTCGTGCTGACGAAGCTCTTCCCAGAAGCTTCACTAGATCGTGAGTTCGCGGGACGTCACCGAGCTGAACGTGTGCTGAACGCGGAGGTGCCATATGTTCGGTACTGAGGAACGTTCAATCGTGAAGACGTACGACTACATCAATCGCGTTGTCATAATGCTTCCGCTTACGGTCTACGAGGGTACGTAGACGACACTCTCCCCTCTCGTTGCTATGCATCACTATGATCTTGCGTGTGCGTAGGATTTTTTTTGAAATTATTACGTTCCCCTACAGTGGCATCCGAGCCTGGGGGCGTACCGACACTAACCGCGTGCTGGGGGCATGATGCTTCCCAGTCGTCGCGCCCACGTTTTTTTGAAAAACAAAATCCAGCACAAACAAGGCACAAATTCAACCAAACTTCAGCGAGTTCATAACATATTTAAAATATTTTACAAAAGAAGAAAAAACACTACTAGACCCGGCGTCGCCCTCGCCGTTCCTCGCCACCCGCCGCTCTTGAAGCTCTACATGCCGAGGAGCCTTTAGAACTTCGTGTAATCGCGGCTGTCGTCATCGTTGTTGTCGTCGCCTCCTCCGCGGCTGCCGTCCCTGCTGCTCCCTTGCCCAGGGTCGCCGACGCGCGACGGGTTGGACGGACTGGGGCGTCCTCGTCCTCGTCGCTGTCGAGGATCACCACACCGTTCTTGTCCTGGCGCCCACACTGGCGGGCGGCTATCTCCTCCAGGGCTCAGCGCTGCCAGACCATCTCGTCATGGAGGTAGTCGTCCCGCGCCCACTTTAGGGCATCCTCATCGGAGAAGTTGCGGCGGACTATGGCCTCGTACTCCACGGGGAGGCTAGGCTCCACCTTCGGCCTGACGAGTCGGGCAGAGGTGGGGGAGGGCTCGGTGATGCAGACGCCGGAGCTGCGGGTGCGCTGGCTGATCGACGCGTCCTGGGGCTCCAGCTTGACGGGGAGGAGGGAGGGAGAGCCAGACGAGCGGCCGGACGAGGAGGGGGATGCCGTGTCCATGCGTCTCGGCATCCACGAGCTCCCACGCCGGCGGGAGAAGGAGGGGGAGCGGGGTACTCCAGACTGGGCGTGTTGCCGCCCTCGATGTACTCGAGGACGGCCTCCAGCATGCGGCCAAGCTCGCCCACCATCGGTGGCGGCCGTCGGAGTTGAGCCTTCTGGAGGGCATGACGCCGTTGGTGGCCTCGAGCTGCTCGGTGTGGTGGCGACAGAAGTACTACTCCCACAGCGGGCTGTCGGGGACGTACCTCGGCCCTTCCCTCGCCGCCTACGGCAAAGAGGCACGGATATGTGTGATCTCCGCATGACGCGCCGCCCCGGTGGGCGGCGGTGGCACCGGGGCCCCGTCGGCGCTGATCCTCCACGCCCCGGGCACCCGCATGTCCGGCGAGACCGGGTACTCGGCCTCATAGAGAAGCCGAGCTTCGTCCTCGTGAAGGTGGCGGCGGCCGAAGCCGTTCGCCGTTGCCTGGAAAGTGCTCGGCCATTGGGTGAACTAGACACGGCAAGCGAGAAGAGAGGGAGGAACAGGGGCGTCGAGGAACGGGGGCGTCGTCGGTGGAGAGCTTGTGCGTCACCGGTGTGGGAGGCGTCAGCTTATATATGCAGCGCTCACGTGGCCTCCGTGTGTACGCGTGGCAGGCGAGGGGCGCGTGTCGTCCCGTCTTCACTGCGCCGCCCGTGATGCATCAATGGAGGAGGCTGACCGGCGTGGCAGCGCGCAGCAGCTTTGGCATTGATTCCATTGCGGGAACCGAGGCGATGAAGATGACGAAGGGATGAGAAGATCCGAGTCGCTACCAAGGAGGGCCTGCCGATTTTTGTGCAAAAAACGATTCGGTCGGCGCCCCCAAGCGCCCCCAGTGCGCTTGTCAGGACCCCGATTCTAAGTCACAACGATCTAGCCGGTAACACCCCATATCACTTTGTGGCCTCACGCACGGTATCCCCACGGGTGTCGCCTTACCATGGCCCGGGACCGTTTGCGCCTTTTGGCTCACGTATATGATAGTGTCGCTAGCATCCATATGACAGAGAACCCGGGCCGACATGACTAGTCGTGAACCAAAAGTGGCACTAACTTACGGGGACAAGCATACCTGAATCAACATCGAGCATGTAGGTCAGCAGCGTGTGAATCCGGGCTGTAGCAACTGGGCTAACAGGACTCCGGGAACCTGGGCTGTAGCAGGCTAGCAGGACTCTGGATGTCACAGCGTGACATTTCCCCGAAGGGACAGACACAGGAACAGAGTGAATCACATGCCGTCCAGTCAAGTGTTCCGGAGCAGTAGTGCTGGGCTAGCAGGACTCCGGTGAACCGGGCTGTAGCGGACTACTATGGCTCATGGAAGCACAAGACTACATTTCCCCATAAGAGAGGCTACCAAGGATGAACAACTAGGTTGTCAGATCCCACACATACCAAGCATTTCAATCATACACACAATATGCTCGATATGGTAAATACAACATGGTATCCCAACATAACTCTACAACTCAAGTATTTATACATTAGGCCCCAAAGAGCCAGATAATACAAACATGGGTCTCATGACCCAACATTCAGAGCATACAAGTCAAAGCACATTTGGGGAGGGGGCACCCCTTGGAGACACAACAATTGATCATTGATCTTTTAGCTGTGTGCGGTGCCCCCCTCCATCATAATCCAGCTCAGTCATATCGTAGCGGTGCTTAGGCGAAGCCCTGCGTCGGTAGCTTCATCAACACCATCACCACGCTGTCGTGCTGACGAAGCTCTTCCTGGAAGCTCTACTGGATCGTGAGTTCACGGGACATCACCAAGATGAACGTGTGCTGAACGCGGAGGTTCCATACGTTCGGTACTGAGGAACGGTCGATCGTGAAGACGTACGACTACATCAACCGCGTTGTCATAACGCTTCCACTTACGGTCTACGAGGGTACGTAGACGTCACTCTCCCCTCTCGTTTCTATGCATCACTATGATCTTGCGTGTGCGTAGGATTTTTTTTGAAATTACTATGTTCCCCAACAGTGGCATCCGAGCCTGGGGGCGTACCGACACTAACCGCGTGCTGGGGGCATGATGCTCCCCAGTCGTCGCGCCCACGTGTTTTTGAAAAACAAAATCCGGCACAAACAAGGCACAAATTCAACCAAACTTCAACGAGTTCATAACATATTTAAAATATTTTACGGAAGAAGAAAAAACACTACTAGACCCGCCGTCGCCCTCGCCGTTTCTCGCCGCCCGCCGCCCTTGAAGCTCCACATGCCGAGGAGCCTTTAGAACTTCGTGTAATCGCCGCTGCCGTCATCATTGTCATCGTCGCCTCCTCCGCGGCTGCTGTCCCTGCTACTCCCTTGCCCAGGGTCGCCGACGCGCGACAGGTTGGATGGACTGGGGCGTCCTCGTCCTCGTCGCTGTCGAGGATCACCATGCCGTTCTCGTCCTCGTGCCCATGCTGGCGAGCAGCTATCTCCTCCAGGGCTCGGCGCTGCTGGACCATCTCGTCGTGGAGGTAGTCGTCCCGCGCCCACTTTAGGGCATCCTCATCGGAGAAGCTGCGCTGGACTATGGCCTCATACTTCGTGGGGAGGCTAGGCTCCACCTTCGGCCTGACGAGTCGGGCAGAGGTGGGGGAGGGCTCGGTGATGCGGACGCCGGAGCTGCGAGTGCGCTGGCTGATCAGCGCGTCCTGGGGCTCCGGCTTGATGGGGAGGAGGGAGGGAGAGCCGTACAAGCGGCCGAACGAGGAGGGGGACGCCGAGTCCATGCGTCTCGGCATCCACAAGCTCCCACACCGGTGGGAGAAGGAGGAGGAGTGGGGTACTCCAGACTGGGCGTGTTGCCGCCCTTGATGTACTCGAGGACGGCCTCCAGCGTGCGGCCAGGCTCGCCCACCATCGGTGGCGGCCGTCGGAGTTGAGCCTTCCGGAGGGCACAACGCCGTTGGTGGCCCCGGGCTCCTCGGTATGGCGGCGACAGAAGTACTGCTCCCACAGCGGGCTATCGGGGACGTACCTCGGCCCTTCCCTCGCCGCCTGCGGCAAAGAGGCACGGATACGTGCGATCTCTGCACGACACGCCACCCCGTTGGGCGGCGGTGGCACCGGGGCCCCGCCGGCGCTGATCCTCCACGCCCCGGGCACCCACATGTTCGGCGTGACCGGGTACTCGGCCTTATAGAGAAGCCGAGCTTCGTCCTCCTGAAGGTGGCGGCGGCGGAAGCCGTTTGCCGCCGCGCCGTCGCCTGGAAAGCGCTCGGCCATTGGGTGAACTAGAAACAGCGAGCGAGAAGAGTGGGAGGAACGGGGGCGTCGTCGGTGGAGATCCTGTGCGTCACCAGTGTGGGAGGGGTCGGCTTATATAGGCGACGCTCACGTGGCCGCCGTGTGTACGCATGGTGGGCGAGGGGCGCGCGTCGTCCCATCTTCACTGCGCCACCCGTGAGGCATCAATGGAGGAGGCTGACCGGTGCAGCAGCGCGCAGCAGCTTTGGCATTGATTCCGTCACGGGAACCGAGGGGATGAGGATGATGAAGCGACGAGAAGAACCGAGTCACTACCAAGGAGGGCCCACCGATTTTCATGCAAAAAAAGATTCGGCTGGCGCCCCCAAGCGCCCCCAGTGTGTTTGTCAGGACCCCGGTTCTAAGTCACGCCGATCTAGCCGGTAACACCTCATATCACTTTGTGGCCTCACGCACGGTATCCCCACAGGTGTCGCCTTACCATGGCCCTTGACCGTTTGCGCCTTTTGGCTCACATATATGATAGTGTCGCTAGCATCCATATGACAGAGAACCCGGGCCGACATGACTAGTCGTGAACCCAAAGTGGCACTAACTTACGGGGACAGACATACCTGAATCAACATCGAGCATGTCGGTCAGCAGCGTGTGAATCCGGGCTGTAGCAACTGGGCTAACAGGACTTCGGGAACCCGGGCTGTAGCAGGCTAGCAGGACTCCGGATGTCACCGCGTGACATTTCCCCGAAGGGACAGACACAGGAACGAAGTGAATCACATGTCGGCCAGTCAAGTGTTACGGAGCAGTAGTGCTGCGCTAGCAGGACTCCGGTGAACCGGGCTGTAGTGGACTACTATGGCTCATGGAAGTACAAGACTACATTTCCCCAAAAGAGAGGCTACCATGGATGAACAACTAGGTTGTCGGATCCCACACATACCAAGCATTTCAATCATACACACAATATGCTCGATATGTGTAAATCCAACATGGCATCACAAGGCAACTCTACGACCCAAGTATTTATACATTAGGCTCCAAAGAGCCAGATAATACAAACATGGGTCTCATGACCCAACATTCAGAGCATACAAGTCAAAGCACATGTGGAAGCTTAACATGTCTGAGTACAGACTTCTACAAATGAAAAAGGCTGAGAAGCCTGACTATCTACCAGATCCTGCCGAGGGCACAAGATCATAGCTAAGATATCAAGCTAAACGTCGAAGTCCACATGGAACTACTAGCGAGACCGAAGTGTCTCTGCAAAACATAAATTAAGCAAACGCGAGTACAAATGTACCCAGCAAGACTTACATCAGAACTATCTACATATGCATCGGTATCAAGAAAGGAGTGGTGGAGTTTAACTACAGCAAGCCAGCTTTGACTCGGTGGCTATCCCGAACTACGACTGCAAGTAACTCTTTTGAGGTGGCGCACACAAGTCCACATATTCACCATACTAGTACACCACTATGGATCCGCTTCCGTCTCCCTATGAGAACGCCACCCATAGCACTCACGCTTATCTTGCGCATTTTAGAGTATCCACTTTCACTTGTCTATGAACTATGCAAGGGGTCCATGTTTCCATATCCGAGGAATCCGGCTATTCGAATAGATAATGATAACCCTGCAGGGGTGTACGTCTTCACACACGCTCTCGCCACTTACCACAATGTACACATCGTGTATCTCGGCAACCTTCAAGCGGAAGCCTGGCGAGGGAGTCGGCCACGACCTGACTAACCAACAAGTCTCTACTCCAGGTTTATCGCCTATTCAGGTCCCATCCACAAGGAGATCCGGCCAGGGTGTCGCTCACGGCCCCAAACAATGTGAGCAGGGTTCCCAAGCCCACCATCCAGGTGCCACTTGGTACACCGGGCCACTGTGCCTAGTCTGTCCCAAGCCCACCTGTACCGGGTGCCACCTGGTAGACTACTAACACTACCTACAAACACTAGAAACTAGTTGCAACTCCTGGACAAAGATCAGGTTGATTAATAAGTCGAGAGAGCTTGGAGCGCCCAGAGCCCAATGTGTGGTAGTAACCGTTCATGGATCACAAACACAAAACTCAGTTCCCGAGAACGGCTGCAATGAGACAACCCACCATGTACTCCTACATGGCCTCTCACCACTACCTTTACCAAATCGTGTTCACACACTTAGCTCTCCACAGTAGGACATGTTCACCACATTCCAATTCGTCCCTGATGCATCGGACCTGACTCAACTCTAAGCAGTAGCAGGCATGACAAACAAGCATGAATGAGTAGGCACATCAGGGCTCAAACAATTCCTACTCATGCTAGTGGGTTTCATCTATTTACTGTGGCAATGACAGGTCATGCAGAGGAAAGGGGTTCAACTACCGCAGCATGTAATAGTTGAATCGTTGTTTTCCTAATGCAGTAAAAGAGAGCAGGAGCGAGAGAGTGGGATTGTATCAGAAAGAACAAGGGGGTTTTGCTTGCCTGGCACTTCTGAAGATAGTATAGTTCTTCATCGGTGTCATCGATCACATCATCGGAACCACGTCTATTGAGAGGGGACAAACACCGGCAACTGAGAAAGAACACAATCAATGCAATGCCACAATATGATGCATGATCATGACATGGCAATATGCTGTGATTTGAGCTAATGCATCTAGCTATGATTTAAATGAAGTTGGTTTGAATACATGATTCAAATTCCAACTCAACATATGATTATTTAAATGCCCTTTATTTGTTTTGTCCAAAACAGAGGACAAACATTGTTCAAACATGAATGAAAATGGTACAGATGGATTCCTTGATTTTTTCTGATAATTTTTCATATATAAATTATTTCATTCTGAGTTATAGATTAATTTCTATGATATTAAGAAGTTTTAGACATTTTCTGGAATTTTCTAATTATTTTAAATCTAGAAAATGATTTACTGCGTCAGCATTGCGTCAGGGTGACGTCAGCAGGGTCAACAGGAGCCGTCCAGGTCAAACCTGACCAGTGGGGCCCATTTGTCAGTGACTAACTAACTAACCTAAGTTTAATTAGAGCCTAGGCCCGCATGTTAGTGTCTAATCTACTTAACTAAGTTAATTAGCACTAACTAAACCTAACACTAATTAAACAGGGGCCTGGCCCACACGTCAGTTAGCCAGGGGAGGTCAAAGCCCTGGTCAGCGGGTTCAAACCCGCCGGATTTGGTCCATGGCTTGACGCCGACGATGACAGGCGCGGCGGAGGGCGTCGGGTTTTGCCGTCTGGTGACCAAACAAGCGGCTGAGAGGCTCTACGTGTAGCTGGCACTCTTCCGCATCCAACGGGACCGAAGTCAGTGGCTGGGGTGGTCGGAAATGGCGGCGGCCGGAGCTTGGGCAACGACAGCTGTGGTGCTATGATGCACGACAAGGCAATCTAGTGGCTGCGTTCGTCTCCTTGGAGCAACCCGAGCACGACGACGAGCTCAGGTGCAAGCCACGGTGTCCCTAGCTATGACGGCGATGAATCACGGTGCCGGCGAGCTTCAGAGCTCATGGGGGCGATGTCTACGGCGAGGGATAGACCACGGGGTCAGGGGGAAACGGTGGCAGAGCTCACCGCGGTTCATACGAGCACGCCGGCAAGGTCGGGGAAGCACGGACGGCGGTGAATCAACGATGAAGTTGTCGGCGGCCGAAGATTGAGGATGAGCTCGGGGACGATGCTACAGGGCTCCCGCAGTCGAGTGGGTTGGTGTAGATGACGAAGAAGGTGATGGCGGTTCCTCTGGACGCGTCAGCAAGGCGAGGGAGAGGCAGTGGCTATGACAACAGTGAGCGGTGGCAACGGCTATGCTCGGATGGCGCTCGGCTGCGAGAGAGAGGGGGCTAGAGGAAGGGACGAGGACGAGCAATGGGTGAGAGGGACCAGGGTGGCGCGTGGCGGCTTCTGGAGCCTCTCCTGCGTCGGCAGAAGGAGGAGGTGGCCACGCGCGTGGACGCGCGCGGCGAACACGCGCCCCTCATCCTCCTGGTGGGAGGTTGGGGATGACTGGCAGCTGCAGGTGGGCTGGGCCGCCAGGTGGCTGGACTTCCCGGTGGGCTGCACAAGAGGTGAGCCCAGGTAAGTTTCTGTTTTCATTTGTTTCTTTCAGTTTATTTGTTTTATTTAATCTTTTGCCACTGTTTTGAATTCAAGCAAATTCAAACAATGCCAGACACTTGTCTGAATATTTTATGTCACTCAAAGAACTTCTCCAAATGAACATAAAATATAACAAAGCATTTGAAAATATATTCTTTATAATATGAATATATATTCAAATTCAAATACCATAGTGATTTAAATTCAATGCCAAAATGATTCCTTAAAAATGTTCACTAATTTTGGCTTAGACCCAAACCCTTGCCAAAAATATCAAACATTAATGAAGGCCATTTTGGTTTCACTGAATGCAAATTTAAGGGTTCTTGCCCTTCTTTTAATTGAATTTTGAGGCTTTCGGAATTCCCTCAATTCCAGTTTCTTGAATTAAAACATGATGCATGGATGCAACTCACTGATGCAACTAATTACAAAGCAGAATTCTAGGGCTATGACAACTCACCCCCACTAAACAAGAATCTCGTCCCGAGATTCAAGACGTGAGGTAAGAAGACAGCGGGACACAAAGCTAACACGATCTTCATGATCCAATAGCCCTTCTCGAAGATGTTGATTTATTGCTCCAATTGATTTTGGCGTCTTTGCTTTCGAGATCTTCATCTAGCATGATGACGACAGAAGGAAACTCTACAGAAAACGATCTTCTCAAAGATCAAGCGGTACATGATCAACTCATGGAATGAGAAGTTGAATCATTCCTTGATCTAAGACACAAACACACATCAAGAGGGATGGAGAGAACAAATGATGAAAGTTCAATTTGGTAGGAAACACTAAGTAGGATGGTGCATAGGTTTCAAGGTAGCGAGGAGTTGACTGCCATGATTCCATAACGGGGCACCTCAGGGAGGGCGATTCGTAGAGTTATTCTGGAAGTGGAAAAAAAGAATTACTTTTGATTCAAAGATCATTGAAACTCTTTATACCAACCTAAGGCAAATCACAGTCGATCGTTTGAGGGAGTTCGGAAGAATGTCATACTCAAACTAGGATGGATAATGTGGACTACCTTGTTTGAGACAACGCAATGGATGATTTTTGCTTATCATTGGAAATGGATGGGACCCATAGTAGGACCACTTTTGAAGATGATCCTGAACAGCAACTGCTGAGAAGGGCAGCCCATGGAAAAATAGGCACAAGGCAGTGCAAGCTGGGAACATAATGCAAATGTCAGGAATGTTCCAACCATCATATCTGCCTGAGATTCAGATCTGGTTAGAAACAGGATACTTCAGACTCACATGTCTGAAAAGAAGAGTTTCAACACAAGTCGACGCGATAACATTGCGAGACTCTCGGGAGATGAACTACGATAGCAAGCTCCAGAACATGAGCAGGTTTTGCTACACACCTGTGAACACACTGTCCTAGACAAGCATGACCACGTGGCAGTCTTATAATAAAACACTACCAAGTTCAGGTGGGGAACCATCATTGAGGGTGTTGGAATCTTGTGCATGAACTAGTATTCGCATAGAAACTCCTTTTAGCAAATCAGTCAGTGGCTTGGTGTGCTACGGTATTCATATGGAACAAAGATGATCAGTCTAACATACCACATAATACTTTGCACGTGCATGGCTGACTTGGGATGATTCCAGAGGAAACAACATTGACTTTCTTGAATTCACGGTGGCAACTTGCATCGGATACACATGTATTAGAGGAAGTCACTTCATTCATCCGAGCATATACTTCATGAACGGGACATGAAGATTATGCTTATAAAAGTTCCCAATGCTAACTTAGATGTTCAACATGGATCATGGACAAGATGAAATGTTGTCAATGGGCTCAACAGCAACTCATCGGAATGTCCATATCACTAGATTTCCACCATTATGTGAACAATGTGATAGCATTGGTCAGACCCAAAAGATATAATGGTGTATGCCCGAGGGATCAACCATGAGTAAGACAATATTATGAACATCGTTGGTTCTGATTTGATTTGATGATAGCCCATACTCAAATCAAAGTTTTGATACGACAATAGGTCCAACAACTGATCACAGGGACCAATCGATGAAGATATCATCTATCTTCAACACACGCAAATATATCCCTTGAAATGAACTAAGCTGGCAAGCTTTTATCTTCCAACTCTCCAAGTTATGGTTTAGCTTAACCAACTAGCTCAGGGGGTAACCGACACAGATTCTTGGAGAATGGCTGGTTTACAAGAAACCAACTTGATCACGAACTCCACATAGAGGTCAGGTGACAACCTGGTAATACTTCCGAGAAGATACTCGGAAAATAACAAACCACCGATATGTTACTAAACTCGAGACAATCTTGCTTTTCAGAGCAAGACGATATGATCAAAAGAGCGAGGAATTGACGTAATACTAACTCATTGATCAAAGAGTGCACTAGGAAATAAAGACTAGGTAGCACAATCAGTCTTAGAATGATGATTTAAGAACCAACACGCTAAGAATGAAATTATTGTCCTTTAACTACCAAGCAACAAGGCTGCTAGGAGTATTGATTTCACACATCACGATTCACTTGTCGGCATTCCAGTTACAATAACACGGGAACCGAGGAATGAACAATGATGGCAAGAAGTATCACTGCGTCAAGAATTCATTTGAGGGTGTGTGCAAGTCTCACAATACTCTTGTTCTGAAAGAGGGTGATACTCCGAGGTAGAACAGAACAAAAGATGGATTGGCATTTTGATCTGCGGGATACAACTACTTTGACCCAATCCTAAAAATGGACGAGGTACCGGAGTTTGTTTCTCCTAGTCATTCCGGAATAGAATGGCTTGACGGACCACAAGAATAATAGGCATCGATGAACACGAATGCACAACTATTCCTGACTATCAATTGATAGACTAGGGGCGGAATACAACTGAGGAGGGTCAACTCAAGGAACACATAACTTTCCAAGTTGTGGATGCATAGATTAGTATGTCGAACCAAGTTCAACATGTTTCTTCCGGATAACCCATGCAGAGAGGTAGGACTGGCAGAGTCACAATTATGAATGGAGAACTCCTCAAGAGCACCCTGGTTGTGATCCTTTGGTTCAAAAGAACTTTTGCCATAAGCACTTTATGGTATTTGGAAGAAGGAAATACCACAGACCTCGAGGACTATCGCAAGGTTACTAATATCCTAAAGGAACTAGCAAACCTATCAACACGAGATAAGTAGAGTGAATCTCGGGTTCAAAAACCCAGAAATAGAATACCTACATACTAAATAACATCACGGGATGCTTTCAAGAAAGGTGGCCAGAATTATCACACAGGGGATATAAAGCATTGCTAGATTAGTGGGTGGTTCGCTAGAATGCCTAGGGTCAGAATACTAGTTCCAACATATATGTCAAGGCAATGGAGTACCTCAACAGACCGATTAGTGTGCTTAATCTGGCCCAAAAGTACATCGGAAATGGGATGAAGAGATTTGCAAATGCATCAAACTGTTTAGAAACATGGGATGACTCGGACAACATAACGGATGTAATTGCTCAAAAGATTTGAGACAACCTGCAAAAATGGTTGCATAGCCACTCAACATCACAAACTCAAGGTTCTGAGGCCAGCTATGAACATATGGAAGTAGTAGCAACCGAACTGAGGCTTGAACTCAACAATCCAAGGCAACTACGGTTTAGTAACACGTCATCCTGAGAGATAGAAGAGAAGCCTAGTTCTTAACCCCGTAGAAAAGATAAGATGACTCAGATGAGAAGGGCATAGGGTATAAGAAGTAAAAAGAGCCTTACGTTCCCTTCCACAATCAATTCCCTTATATAACTAAAGCATTTCTAGACACGACTTCGACCAGCTTGGCTGGGTAATCCTACAGCCAGTCAGGCTCTGATACCAAAGCTGTCAGGACCCTGATTCTAAGTCACACCAATCTAGCCGGTAACACCTCATATCACTTTGCGGCCTCACGCACGGTATCCCCATGGGTGTCGCCTTACCATGGCCCGGGACCGTTTGCGCCTTTTGGCTCACATATATGATAGTGTCACTAGCATCCATATGACAGAGAATTCGGGCCGACATGACTAGTCATGAACCTAAAGTGGCACTAACTTATTGGGACAGGCATACCTGAATCAACATCGAGCATGTCGGTCAGCAGCATGTGAATCCGGGCTGTAGCAACTGGGCTAACAGGACTCCGGGAACCCGGGCTGTAGCAGGCTAGCAGGACTCCGGATGTCATCGCGTGACATTTCCCCGAAGGGACAGACACAGGAACGAAGTGAATCACATGCCGGCCAGTCAAGTGTTTCGGAGCAGTAGTGCTGGGCTAGCAGGACTCCGGTGAACCGGGCTGTAGCGGACTACTATGGCTCATGGAAGCACAAGACTACATTTCCCCATAAGAGAGGCTACGAAGGATGAACAACTAGGTTGTCGGATCCCACACATACCAAGCATTTCAATCATACACACAATATGCTCGATATGTGTAAACACAAGATGGCATCACAACATAACTCTACGACTCAAGTATTTATACATTAGGCTCCAAAGAGCCAGATAATACAAACATGGGTCTCATGACCCAACATTCAGAGCATACAAGTCAAAGCACCCGCGGAAGCTTAACATGTCTGAGTATAGATTTCTACAAATGAAAAAGGCTGAGAAGCCTGACTATCTACCAGATCCTGCCGAGGGCACAAGATCGTAGCTGAGGTATCAAGCTAAACGTCGAAGTCCACGTGGAACTACTAGCGAGACCGAAGTCTCTCTGCAAAACATAAATTAAGCAAACATGAGTAAAAATGTACCCAACAAGACTTACATCAGAACTATCTACATATGCATCGGTATCAACAAAGGGGTGGTGGAGTTTAACTGCAGCAAGCCAACTTTGACTCGGTGGCTATCCTGAACTATGACTGCAAGTAACTCTTTTGAGGTGGCACACACGAGTCCACATATTCACCATACCAATACACCACTATGGATCCGCTCCCGTCTCCCTACGAGAACGCCACCCATAGCACTCATGCTTATCTTGCGCATTTTAGAGTATCCACTTTCACTTGTCTATGAACTATGCAAGGGGTCCAAGTTTCCATATCCAAGGAATCCGGCTATTCGAATAGATAATGATAACCCTGCAGGGGTGTACTTCTTCACACACGCTCTCGCCACTTACCACCATGCACACATCGTGTATCTCGGCAACCTTCAAGTGGAAGCCTGGCGAGGGAGTCGGCCACGACCTGACTAACCAACAAGTCTCTAGTCCAGGTTTATCGCCTATTCAGGTTCCATCCACAAGGAGATCCGGCCGCGGTGTCGCTCACAGCCCCAAACGGTGTGAGCAGGGTTCCCAGGCCCACCATCCGGGTGCCACTTGGTACACCGGGCCACTGTGCCTAGTCTGTCCCAAGCCCACCTGTACCGGGTGCCACCTGGTAGACTACTAACACTACCTACAAACACCAGAAACTAGTTGCAACTCCTGGACAGAGATCAGGTTGATTAATAAGTCGAGAGAGCTGGAGCGCCCGGAGCCCAATGTGTGGTAGTAACTGTTCATGGATCACAAACACAGAACTCAGTTTCTGAGGACGGCTGCAATGAGACCACCCACCATGTACTCCTACATGGCCTCTCACCACTACCTTTACCAAATTGTGTTCACACACTTAGCTCTCAACAGTAGGACATGTTCACCACCTTCCAATTCATCCCCGATGAATCGGACCTGACTCAACTCTAAGCAGTAGCAGGCATGACAAACAAGCATGCATGAGTAGGCATGACAAACAATTCCTACTCATGCTAGTGGGTTTCATCTATTTACTGTGGCAATGACAGGTCATGCAGAGGAAAGGGGTTCAACTACCGCAGCATGTAACAGTTGAATCGTTGTTGTCCTAATGCAGTAAAAGAGAGAAGGAGCGAGAGAGTGGGATTGTATCGGAATGAACAAGGGGGTTTTGCTTGCCTGGCACTTCTGAAGATAGTATAGTTTTTCATCGGTGTCATCGATCACATCGTCGGAACCACGTCTATCGAGAAGGGACAAACACCGACAACTGAGAAAGAACACAATCAATGCAATGCCACAATATGATGCATGATCATGACATGGCAATATGCTGTGATTTGAGCTAATGCATCTAGCTATGATTTAAATGAAGTTGGTTTGAATACATGATTCAAATTCCAACTCCATATATGATTATTTAAATGCCCTTTATTTGTTTTGTCCAAAACAGAGGACAAACATTGTTCAAACATGCATGAAAATGGTACAGATGGATTCCTTGAATTTTTTTGATAATTTTTCATATAAATTATTTCATTCTGAGTTATAGATTAATTTCTATGATTTTTAGAAGTTTTAGACATTTTCTGGAATTTTCTAATTATTTTAAATCTAGAAAATGATTTACTGCGTCAGCATTGCGTCAGGGTGACGTCAGCAGGGTTAACAGGAGCCGTCCAGGTCAAACCTGACCAGTGGGGCCCATTTGTCAGTGACTAACTAACTAACCTAAGTTTAATTAGAGCCTGGGCCCGCATGTTAGTGTCTAATCTACTTAACTAAGTTAATTAGCACTAACTAAACCTAACACTAATTAAACAGGGGCCTGGCCCACACGTCAGTCAGCCAGGGGAGGTCAAACCCCTGGTCAGCAGGTTCAAACCCGCCGGACTTGGTCCACGGCTCGACGCTGGTGACGACAGACGTGGCGGAGGGCGTCGGGTTTTGCCGTCCGGTGACCAAACAAGCGGCTGAGAGGCTCTACGCGTAGCTGGCGCTCTTCCGCATCCAACGGGACCGAAGTCAGCGGCTGGGGTGGTCGGAAACGGCGGCGGCGACCTCAACGGCGTCGGCCGGAGCTTGGGCAACGACAACTGTGGCGCTACAATGCACAACAAGGCGATCTAGTGGCTGCGTTCGTCTCCTGGGAGAAACACGAGCACGACGGCGAGCTCAGGTGCAAGCCACTGTGTCCCTAGCCACGATGGTGATGAATCACGGCGCCGGCGAGCTTCGGAGCTCATGGGGGCGACGTCTATGGCGAGGGATAGACCACGAGGTCAGGGGGAAACGGTGGCAGAGCGCACCGTGGTTCATACGAGCAGGTCGGCGAGGTCGGGGAAGCACGGACGGCGATGAATCGACGATGAAGTTGTCGGTGGCCGAAGATTGAGGATGAGCTCAGGGACGGCGCTACAGGGCTCCCGCGGTCGAGTGGGTTGGTGTAGATGACGAAGAAGGCGATGGCGGTTCCTCTGGACACGTCGGCAAGGCGAGGGGGAGGCAGTGGCTACGACAACAGCGAGCGACGGCGACGGCTATGCTTGGACGGTGCTCGGCTGCGAGAGAGAGGGGGCTAGAGGAAGGGACGAGGACGAGCGATCGGCGAGAGGGACCGGGGTGGCGCGTGGCGGCTTCTGGAGCCTCTCCTGCGTCGGCAGAAGGAGGAGGTGGCCACGCGCGTGGACGCGCGCGGCGAGCACGTGCCCCTCAGCCTCCTGGCGGGAGGTTGGGGATGACTGTCAGCTGCGGGTGGGCTGGGCCGCCAGGTGGCTGGACTGCCCGGTGGGCTGCACAAGAGGTGAGCCCAGGTAAGTTTTTGTTTTCATTTGTTTCTTTCTATTTATTTGTTTTATTTAATCTTTTGCCACTGTTTTGAATTCAAGCAAATTCAAACAATGCCAAACACTTGTCTGAATATTTTATGTCACTTAAAGAACTTCTCCAAATGAACATAAAATATAACAAAGCATTTGAAAATATATTCTTTGTAATATGAATATATATTCAAATTCAAATACCATAGTGATTTAAATTCAATGCCAAAATGATTCCTTAAAAATGTTCACTAATTTTGGCTTAGACCCAAACCCTTGCAAAAAATATCAAACATTAATAAAGGCCATTTTGGTTTCACTGAATGCAAATTTAAGGGTTCTTTCCCTTCTTTTAATTGAATTTTGAAGCTTTCGGAATTCCCTCAATTCAAGTTTCTTGAATTAAAGCGTGATGCATGGATGCAACTCACTCATGCAACTAATTACAAAGGAGAATTCTAGGGCTGTGACAGTGCGCTGATGTAGTAAAGTAGCTAAGTATTTCCCTTAGTTTTTGAGAACCAAGGTATCAATCCAGTAGGAGACCACGCGTGAGTCACCTCGTACCTAAAAAAACAAATAATAACCTCGCAACGAATGCGATATAGGGGTTGTCAATCCCTTCACGGTCACTTGCAAGAGTGAGATCTGGTAGATATAATAATAATAAGATATATATTTTTGGTATTTTATGATATAGATTGAAAGTAAAGATTGCAAAATAAAATAGATGGAAACTTATATGATGGAGAATAGACCCGGGGGCCACAGGTTCCACTAGTGGCTTCTCTCAAGATAGCATAAGTATTACGGTGGGTGAACAAATTACTGTCGAGCAATTGATAGAAAAGCGAATAATTATGAGAATATATAGGAATGATCATGTATATAGGCACCACGTCCTTGAAAAGTAGACCGAAACGGTTCTGCATCTACTACTATTACTCCACACATCGACCGCTATCCAGCATGCATCTAGAGTATTAAGTTCATAAGAACGGAGTAACACCTTAAGCAAGATGACATGATGTAGAGGGATAAACTCATGCAATATGATGTAAACCCCATCTTTTTATCCTCGATGGCAACAATACAATACATGTTGTTTCCCTTTCTATCACTGGGATCGAGCAACGCAAGATTGAACCCAAAGCTAAGCACTTCTCCCATTGCAAGAAAGATCAATCTAGTAGGCCAAACCAAGCTGATAATTCGAAGAGACTTGCAAAGGTAAACCAATCATACATAAAAGAATTAAGAGAAGATTCAAATATTGTTCATAGATAAACTTGATCATAAACCCACAATTCATTGGGTCTCGACACACACACCGCAAAAGAAGATTACATCGAATAGATCTCCAAGAGAATCGAGGAGAACTTTGTATAGAGATACAAAGAGAGAGAAGAAGCCATCTAGCTACTAGCTATGGACCCAAAGGTCTGAAGTAAACTACTCACACATCATCGGAGGGGCCATGGAGTTGATGTAGAGGCCCTCCTTGATCAATGCCCCCTCCGGCGGAGCTCCGGGAAAGGCCCCAAGATGGGATTTCTTGGGTACAGAAGGTTGCGACGGTGGAAATAGGGTTTCGTGGTGCTCCTACATGTTTGCATGGTATGTGGATATATATAGGAGGAAGAAGTAGGTCGGTGGAGCAATGAGGGGCCCATGAGGGTGGAGGGCGCGCCTAGGGGGGTGGGCGCGCCCCCTGCCTCGTGGCCTCCTCGATTGTTTCTTGACGTCCACTCCAAGTCTCCTGGATCACATTTGTTCCAAAAATAATGCTCCCGAAGGTTTCATTCCTTTTGGACTCCGTTTGATATTCCTTTTCGGCGAAACTCTAAAATAGGCAAAAAAACCAGCAATTTGGGCTGGGCCTCCGGTTAATAGGTTAGTCCTAAAAATAATATAAAAGTATAAAAATAAGCCCATTAACATCCAAAATAGATAATATAATAGCATGGAGCAATCAAAAATTATAGATACGTTGGAGACGTATCACGCGCCAGATTCGACCTGGGTCCGCCGGCGCCAATTTCGGCCTGAGCCGGCGAAAAAAGAGCCTATGGGGGCACGACTGGGCCGATTTTTCGGTGTTGGCGGCCGAAAAATCGCCTATGGGGCCTTGTTGGGGGCGCGGCTGGAGATGCTCTCATCTACCATCCTGCCCGACATCGCCATCCCCCCACCCCAAGCCTAATAAGCTAATTCGTCTTTTTTGTGACATCAGGTTTTTAGTAGACGAAGGACAAAAGTCTGTGCACAGAAGACCATTATTTATGGTGTTATGGCGCTGCTAGAAGGAGGGCGAGAGAGGGCCGGCCGGGGGCCTTTTGCCCATGGCCGGGCAAGATGGAAGGGATTTCCTTCTTAATTCTTGTTTCCTTAGGTTGATACATCTCCTCTCTTTATATAGAGAGGTTTACTTGACTCCCAAGAAAGGCTTACTTGACCCCTAAGCAAGCGACCCTTATCTATAATTAACTCTAAGACTAACGGGCTATACTGCCAGCCCAGGCCCATTATGTACTCTAACATTACACCCCACCTCGACATGCAGCTTGTCCTCGAGCTGCAGCCTAACCAACTTATAACCATGACTCGACGCAACACAAACCTCACTCCTAAAAATGAGCCTTTTACATCTCGGCTTGTTTTATTACTCTCAACCTGAAATGATCAGGGACACTTTATTTTGGACCCCTTAAAAAAAGTGGACACCATCCGCACGTCGGACGTGCACGTGCACAGCCACCTGAATCCCATGGACACCACCTGAACAAAAGGTGTGCATGTGTATGGCCACCTGGAAGTGGTCGCAAGAGCGACCAGTAGAGGCGCCCTCACTGCGGCCGGCGGATGCAGTGGTGCTACGCGGTGCACTCCTATTGGTGACACCCTACCTTCTCCCCGCCAGAGGGCTGTTGGTTTGCACCGCACAGAGAAGAGTGGAGGGCTTGTGATGGAGAATGATGAGGAGGGGTGCGCCCCCCAACCGCCGATGTCGCCGACTTTGAGGTTGCTGCCCGTGGGGAAAACAACATGCCGAAGATCCCCGACGCAGCGGACAAGATCGAGGTCCTTTGCGCAGCGAAGCCCAGCTGGGAGGAGCGGAAGCTGCAAACCACGCATCTCCCGCACACGCTGACGCGCTAGGAGGCCGCGCGCAGCAGCCTGCAGCCTCACCGCCGCCGACACGTGGCGGGTAGTGATCCAAGCCAGAAGCGGTGATGGCGATGGCGGGAACTTGATCTGCTGGATGGGGACGCCCTGGGGAAGTGGTAATGGCGACGTCGGGAACTTGATCTGGTGGATCGGGACTCCCGCCGGTGCGGTCGATGCGGGGCCGGAGCTGACCGGTGGTGGCTGCTACACCGGAGCGCCGGGAGCGGGGGAGGCCACCAGGAGCGGCGACTGCCACTGTAGCCAGGGTGGGGCGGTGGATGGCAGCTGCAGCGGCCCGGCGAGCACGGCGGAGGACACCTCGTGCAGTAGCTGCCAAGGCAGCCACAGCGGCACAGTGGCAGCGATGGTCGGCGCAGCCGGGTGCGGCCCGTAGGACCCGGCCAAGAACAGGTGGATCTCCTGGACCGCCTGGGTTAGGTCCCGCCGCGCCCCAGACACCTCCTCCGGGGTGAGGATGGCGGGGGTGGGCGCGACGGAGGATCTCGACAGCGGAAGAGACGGGATGGGCGGCGGTGAAGACATGATCGAACCGAAGCTAGCTGATACCAAATTGTTATGGCACTACTAGAAGGAGGGTGAGAGAGGGCCGGCCGGGGGCCTTTTGCCCATGACCGGGCAAGATGGAAGGGATTTCCTTCTTAATTCTTTCTTCCTTAGATTGATACACCTCCTCTCTTTATATATAGAGAGGTTTACTTGACTCCCAAACAAGGCTTACTTGATTCCTAAGCAAGCAACCCTTATCTCTAATTAACCTTAAGACTAACGGGCTATAATGCCAGCCCAGGCCCATTAGGCCCATTGCATACTCTAATAGATGGATTTAAGAGAATCAAGAGTGAAGCATCAAGATACGATAAATATGTCGATTACAAATATGCCTACCGAGACACGAGTCGTTTCATATATCTTTGTTTGATTTGAATCTGGTCATAGAGAAAAAGGATGACCATATGTATATGGTAGTTACTTCCATGTCACAAAGGTGCTCGTCTGTAGGTACTGCATAATCACGTTGAAGTCTCACAACATTCACATTCTCAGTGTTGTTGTCATATCCTATATCTCCACAGTGTTGTTGTCATATCATGTATCTCCATAGTGTTTGATCATAATTTAGATAATTGATCTGATGTTGCTCATCTTTCAGTATCATGTCTTCTTTTTTGAGATTTACATCTCCCATTCTGCAGGATGTTCCATGCTTTAGCATGTTGATCTCTTTTTAATTTTCATGTAGCTATATACTTTTTTTTGTAAGCACGCGCTTTGACTAAAGTTCTTGGTTGTAAGCACACACCCTAGGGCAAGCCACTTTAGCTTGATTTCATCAGCATCAATCTCCTCTTCCCAGACCAGATCATCCGTCTCCTCACCCAGGAGGGTCAATCTCTCTAGCAACTTATCCGTTTCCTCCATCTCAACTCTTGATCCTCCTCCAGTCCGATCTTCCGCCATGACGTTGCAGAACTCCCAGAGCCCTAAACCTCGCTCCAGTTACTCCCTTGGACTAGCGATCGAGGAGGCAGCCAGGGGGAAGCAGAAGGCAGGTAGGGGAGGAGAGGAACTCGCCGTTGTCTCACAAATCTACCTGTGAACAAAGGGAACTCATGGTGGCGGCGCCATCGGAGGACTATCGAACCGTAGTCGCAGGACCTAGGGGGAAAACGAAACAACCAGAGCGGTATAAGGAAGCATTGTTTTTTTGAATCTTTCATATACGTATAATATAGGAGTAGTGCAGTATAAGGAAGCATGCACATCTTGTAGCACCCAATCTTGACCATCAATGCTAAACCTAACGGCCAACAGGTCATGGTAGCAAAGGAAAAGTCCCATGCTGGTTCACTTTCGGCCATACCATCCCAGGTACGTACGGTTGCATCGAGATGACTAACACGACCAAGGCATGAAACAACACTGGAGCCAAACTAAATCCATGCACATGTAACGTTGGTCGTTGCTATTAGGGTATCTTCAATGTTGACACATATATTTGCTTCGGCATCCGTCCGTGGATAGGGGGATCAGTACTTTGACACAGATGCATGAGCCGGCCATTGAAGGCTGCGCACATACATCCGAGTATCTGACCCTAATTCGTTTAAGCCCACACATTCAAATAACCGCACATATAGTATAAAATAGTTTAAATGTTCAAATGGAGTGGTAGTTCTAATTAAAAATAAATAAATATTACACTCAAACGTTGTTGTCCCCCTTAACCGCGCACAGATGACCCTTGATCAGTCCCTTGAAATTGTGAACATGCTCCTCCTCACGCTCCGCGTCTGCAAGCACCGCCTACATCATCACTATAGATGGACAAGTTTGCAATACAATTGTCAATGTATTGATGGGGTGCTGGTGCACTGATACGTCTCCAACATATCTTTTACTTTATGCAATTTTTATTTTGAATTTGAGTCTCCATCTTCTCTTATAAAGCACCAACTAGGAGGCACTATGATCGTACTTAAGCATTGGGTGTAGTTAATATGCGAGTGTGTTTCATGACTGGATCAATGTCAGTGGCTGAGGTGACCAAACAAGCGGCTGAGAGGCTCTACGCGTAGCTGGCGCTCTTCCGCATCCAACGGGACCGAAGTCAGTGGCTGGGGTGGTCGGAAACGGCGGCGGCGACCTCAACGGCGGCGGCTGGAGCTTGGGCAACGACAACTGTGGCGCTACGATGCACAACAAGGTGATCTAGTGGCTGCGTTCGTCTCCTGGGAGCAACACAAGCATGACGACGAGCTCAGGTGCAAGCCACGGTGTCCCTAGCCATGATGGTGATGAATCACGGCGCCGGCGAGCTTCGGAGCTCATGGGGGCGACGTCTATGGCGAGGGATAGACCACGGGGTCAGGGGGAAACGGTGGCAGAGCTCACCGCGGTTCATACGAGCAGGCCGACGAGGTCGGGGAAGCACGGACGGCGGTGAATCGATGATGAAGTTGTCGGCGGCCGAAGATTGAGGATGAGCTCAGGGACGGCGCATTTGTCAGTGACTAACTAACTAACCTAAGTTTAATTAGAGCCTGGGCCCGCATGTTAGTGTCTAATCCACTTAACTAAGTTAATTAGCACTAACTAAACCTAACACTAATTAAATAGGGGCCTGGCCCACACGTCAGTCAGCCAGGGGAGGTCAAACCCCTGGTCAGCGGTTAGTCCCAAAAATAATATAAAAGTGGATAATAAAACCCAATAATGTCTAAAACAGTAGATAAAATATAGCATGGAGCAATCAAAAATTATAGATACGTTGGAGACGTATCAAGCATCCCCAAGCTTAATTCCTGCTCGTCCTTGAGTAGGTAAATGGTAAAAACAGAATTTTTGATGCGGAGTGCTACTTGGCATAATTTCAATGTAAATCTTCTTAATTGTGGTATGAATATTCAGATTTGAAAGATTCATAAAGATTCTTAATTGTGGCATAATTTCTAATCATAGCATTAAAATTCTTTTGTGAAGAAATAAATTCTTTAATATTAGATTCAAAATCAGAGGGCATCTTATTATAATTTCCATAAGAATTGTTGTAGGAATTACCATAATTATTAGAGGGGTTACTAGGATAAGGCCTAGGATTGAAATTTCCTCTATACGCGTTGTTACCAAAATTGTTCCTACCAACAAAATTCACATCCATGGATTCATTATTATTCTCAATAAAAGTAGAAAAGGGCACATCATTAGGATCAGAGGAAACACTCTTATTAGAAAATAATTTCATAAGTTCATCCATCTTTCCACTCAAAACATTAATTTCTTCTATCGCATGCACCTTTTTAGTAGATCTTTCAGTATGCCATTGAGAATAATTGACCATAATATTATCTAGGAGTTTAGTAGCTTCTCCTAAAGTGATTTCCATAAAAGTGCCTCCCGCGGCCGAATCTAAAAGATTTCTAGAAGCAAAATTCAATCCGGCATAAATTTTTTGTATAATCATCCACAAATTCAAACCATGAGTAGGGCAATTACGTATCATTAATTTCATTCTCTCCCAAGCTTGTGCAACATGTTCATGATCAAGTTGTTTAAAATTCATAATATCGTTTCTAAGAGAGATGATCTTAGCGGGAGGAAAATATTAGAGATAAAAGCATCTTTGCACTTGTTCCATGAATCAATACTATTTTAGGCAAAGACAGAAACCAAGCTTTAGCACGATCTCTAAGCGAAAAAGGAAATAGCTTCAATTTAACAATATCATTATCGACATCTTTTTTCTTTTGCATGTCACACAAATCAACGAAGCTATTAAGATGTGTAGCGGCATCTTCACTAGGAAGGCCGGAGAATGGATTTTTCATGACAAGATTCAACAAAGTAGTATTAATTTCACAAGATTCAGCATCGGTAAGAGGAGCAATCGGAGTGCTAAGGAAATCATTATTGTTGGTATTGGTGAAGTCACACAATTTAGTATTATCTTGAGCCATCACGACAAACAAGCAATCCAACACACGAGCAAACAAAAAGCAAATGACAAAAGAGGCAAATAGAGAGGGAGGATAGAGAGAGAGAGGGCCAATAAAACGGCAAGGGTGAAGTGGGGGAGAGGAAAATGAGAGGCAAATGGCAAATAATGTAATGCAGAAGATAGGGATTGTGATGGGTACTTGGTATGTTGACTTTTGCGCAGACTCCCCGGCAACGGCGCCAGAAATTCTTCTTGCTACCTCTTGAGCACTGCGTTGGATGTCCCCGAAGAGGAAGGGATGATGCAGCAAAATAGCATAAGTATTTCCCTCGGTTTTTGAGAACCAAGGTATCAATCCAGTAGGAGGCTACGCTCGAGTCCCACGTACCTACACAAAAACAATAGCTCAACGCAACTAACGTGTTTAGGGGTTGTCAATCCCTTCACGGTCACTTATGAAAGTGAGATCTGATAGAGATGATAAATAATATTTTTTTGGTATTTTTGGTATAGAGATGCAAAGTAAATAAAGTAAAAGCAAAGTAAAGCAAAGCCATATTAAAGTGATGGAGATTGATATGATGAGAAAGAGACCCGGGGGCCATAGGTTTCACTAGTGGCTTCTCTCAAGAGCATAAGTATTCTACGGTGGGTGAACAAATTACTGTTGAGCAATTGACAGAATTTAGCATAGTTATGAGAATATCTAGGTATGATCATGTATATAAGCATCACATTCGAGACAAGTAGACCGAAATGATTCTGCATCTACTACTATCACTCCACTCATCGACCGCTATCCAGCATGCATCTAGAGTATTATGTTAAAAACAGAGTAACGCCTTAAGCAAGATGACATGATGTAGAGGGATAGTTTCATGCAATATGATAAAAAACCCATCTTGTTATCCTCGATGGCAACGATACAATACGTGCCTTGCTGCCCCTTCCGTCACTAGGAAAGGACACCGCAAGATCGAACCCAAAGCTAAGCACTTCTCCCATGGCAAGAACAACCAATCTAGTAGGCCAAACCAAACTGATAATTCGAAGAGACTTGCAAAGATAACCAATCATACATAAAAGAATTCAGAGAAGATTCAAATATTATTCATAGATAGACTTGATCATAAACCCACAATTCATCGGTCTCAACAAACACACCGCAAAAAGAAGATTACATCGAATAGATCTCCACGAGAGAGGGGGAGAACATTGTATTGAGATCCAAAAAGAGAGAATAAGCCATCTAGCTACTAGCTATGGACCCGTAGGTCTGAAGTAAACTACTCACACTTCATCGGAGGGGCTTGGATGATGATGTAGAAGCCCTCCGTGATCGATGCCTCCTCCGGCGGAGCTCTGGAACAGTCCCCAAGATGGGATCTCGTGGATACAGAAAGTTGTGGTGGTGGAATTAGGTTTTTGGCTCCGTCCCTGATCGTTTGGGGGTACGTGGATATATATAGGAGGAAGAAGTACGTCGGTGGAGCTTTGACGGGCCCACGAGGCAGGGGGCGTGCCCTAGGGGGGGCACCACCTACCCTCGTGACCACCTCATGGCTTTCTTGACGGAGGGTCCAAGTCTCCTGGATCTTATCTGATGAGAAAATCACGTTTCCAAAGGTTTCATTCCGTTTGAACTCCGTTTGATATTCCTTTTCTTCGAAACCCTAAAACAGGCAAAAAACAACAATTCTGGGCTGGGCCTCCGGTTAATAGGTTAGTCCCAAAAATAATATAGAAGTGGATAATAAAGCCCAATAATGTCTAAAACAGTAGATAATATAGCATGGAACAATCAAAAATTATAGATACGTTGGAGACGTATCAAGCATCCCCAAGCTTAATTCCTGCTCGTCCTCGAGTAGGTAAATGATAAAAACAGAATTTTTGATGCGGAGTGCTACTTGGCATAATTTCAATGTAAATCTTCTTAATTGTGGTATGAATATTCAGATTCAAAAGATTCAAGACAAAAGTTCATATTGATATAAAAATAATAATACTTCAAGCATACTAACAAGGCAACTATGTCTTCTCAAAATATCATGGCCAAAGAAAGCTATCCCTACAAAATCATATAGTCTGGCTATGCTCTATCTTCACCACACAAAGTCTTTAAATCATGCACAACCCCGATGACAAGCCAAGCAATTGTTTCATACTTTTGACATTTTCAAAAAAAAAATCGATCTTCACGCAATACATGAGCGTGAGCCATGGATATAGCACTATAGGTGGAATAGAATGGTGGTTGTGGAGAAGACAAAAAGGGAGAAGATAGTCTCACATCAACTAGGCGTATTAACGGGCTATGGAGATGCCCATCAATAGATATCAATGTGAGTGAGTAGGGATTGCCATGCAACGGATGCACTAGAGCTATAAGTATATGAAAGCTCAAAAGAAACTAAGTGGGTGTGCATCAAACTCGCTTGCTCACGAAGGCCTAGAGCATTTTGAGGAAGCCCATCATTGGAATATCCAAGCCAAGTTCTATAATGAAAAATTCCCACTAGTATATGAAAGTGACAAAATGAGAGACTCTCTATCATGAAGATCATGGTGCTACTTTGAAGCACAACTGTGGTAAAAGGATAGTAACATTGTCCCTTCTCTCTTTTTCTCTCATATTTTTTATTTGGGCCTTTCTCTTTTTTTTATGGCCTCTTTTTTTTCGTCCGGAGTCTCATCCCGACTTGTGGGGAATTCATAGTCTCCATCATCCTTTCCTCACTGGGACAATGCTCTAATAATGATGATCATCACACTTTTATTTACTTACAACTCATGAATTACAACTCGATTCTTAGAACAAAATCTGACTCTATATGAATGCCTCCGGTGGTGTACCGGGATGTGCAATGACTCATAAGTGACATGTATGAAAGAATTATGAACGGTGGCTTTGCCATAAATACAATCTCAACTACATGATCATGCATAGCAATATGACCAAAATGGAGCATGTCATAATGGAAGGAACGATGGAAAGTTGCATGGAAATATATCTCGGAATGGCTATGGAAATGCCATGATAGGTAGGTATGTTGGCTGTTTTGAGGAAGGTATTTGGTGGGTGTATGATACCGGCGAAAAGTGCGCGGTATTAGAGAGGCTAGCAATGGTGGAAGGAAGGAAAGTGCGTATACTCCATGGACTCAACATTAGTCGTAAAGAACTCATATACTTATTGCAAAAATCTAGAAGTTATCAAAGCAAAGTATTACACGCATGCTCCTAGGGGGATAGATTGGTAGGAAAAGATCATCGCTCGTCACCGACCGCCACTCATAAGGAATACAATCAATAAATAAATCATGCTCCGACTTGATACATAACGGTTCACCATACGTGCATGCTATGGGAATCACAAACTTTAACACAAGCATTTCTCAAATTCACAACTACTCAACTAGCATGACTCTAATATCACCATCCTCATATCTCAAAACAATTATCAATCATCAATTTCTGCTTAGTATTGAACACACTCATATGAAAGTTTTATTATTAATCTTGAATACCAAGCATATTAGGATTTTAAGCAAATTACGATGCTATTAAGACTCTCAAAATAATCTAAGTGAAGCATGAGAGATCAATAGTTTCTATAAAACAAATCCACCACCGTGCTCTAAAAGATATAAGTGAAGCACTAGAGCAAAACTATAAAGCTCAAAAGATATAAGTGAAGTACATAGAGTATTCTATCAAATTCCAAATCATGTATGGCTCTCTCAAAAGGTGTGTACAGCAAGGATGATTGTGGTAAACTAATAAGAAAAGACTCAAATGATAAAAGACGCTCCGAGCAAAACACATATCATGTGGTGAATAAAAATATAGCTCCAAGTAAAGTTACCGATAGAAGTAAATGAAAGAGGGGATGCCTTCCGGGGCATCCCCAAGCTTTGGCTTTTAGGTGTCCTTATATTATCTTGGGGGTGCCATGGGCATCCCCAAGCTGAGGCTCTTGCCACTCCTTGTTCCATAATCCATCAAATCTTTACCCAAAACTTGAAAACTTTACAACACAAAACTTAAAATAGAAAACTCGTGAGCTCCGTTAGCGAAAAAAACAAAAGACCACTTCAAGGTACTGTAATGAACTCATTCTTTATTTATATTGGTGTTAAAACTACTGTATTCTAACTTCTCTATGGATTATAAACTATTTTACTAGCCATAGATTCATCAAAATAAGCAAACAACACACGAAAAATACAATATGTCAAAAACAAAAGAGTCTGTAGTAATCTGTAGCTAGCACAAGATCTGGAACCCTAAAAATTCTAAAATAAATTTCTGGACATGACTAATTTATGTATTAATCATATTCAAAAATAATTAACTAAATAGCACTTTACAAATAAAAATTACAGCAGTCCTCGTGAGCGCTAAAGTTTTTGTTTTTTACAACAAGTTCAACAAGACTTTCCCCAAGTCTTCCCAACGGTTCTACTTGGCACAAACACTAATTAAACACAAAAAAAATAACCAAAACAGAGGCTAGATAATTTATTTATTACTAAACAGGAGAAGAAAGCAAGGAATAAAAATAAAATTGAGTTGCCTCCCAACAAGCGCTATCGTTTAACGCCCCTAGCTAGGCATAACAAGCAAGAATAGATCTAGGTATTGCCATCTTTGGTAGGCAATCCATAAGTGGCTCTCATGATAGATTCATATGGTAATTTTATTTTCTTTCTTGGGAAGTGTTCCATTCCCTTTTTTAATGGAAATTGAAATCTAATATTCCCTTCCTTCATATCAATAATTGCACCAACCGTTCTAAGGAAAGGTCTACCGAGAATAATAGGGCAAGAAGATTGCAATCTATATCAAGAACAATAAAATCTACGGGCACATAATTCCTATTAGCAACAATAAGAACATCATTAATTCTTCCCATAGGTTTCTTAATAGTGGAATCCGCAAGATGCAAGTTTAGAGAGCAATAATCAAAATCACGGAAATCTAGTAAATCACACAAAGTTTTGGGAATAGTAGAGACACTAGCACCCAAATCACACAAAGCATAAAACTCATAATTTTTAATTTAATTTTTAATTTTAATAGTTGGTTCCCACTCATAATAAAGTTTTCTAGGGATAGAAACTTCCAATTCAAGTTTTTCTTCATAAGATTGCATCAAGGCATCAACGATATGTTTAGTAAACGCTTTATTTTGACTATAAGCGTGAGGAGATTTTAGCACGGAGTGCAACAAGGAATTACAATCAATAAAAGAGAAATTTTCATAGGTAAATTCCTTGAAATCCATAATAGTGGGTTTAGCAACATCGAGGTTTTAATTTCTTCAATCCCACTTTTATCAAATTTAGCATCAAGATCAACAAATTCCGAATTCTTAGAACGCCTTCTAGGTAAAGGTGGATCATATTCAGTCCCATCATTATCAAGATTCATATTACAAAACAAAGATTTAATAGGGGACACATCAATAACTTTTAGATCTTCATCATTATTTTCATAGGAACTAGAAGAACACGCTTTTATAAAGACATCTTTCTTAGCACGCATCCTAGCGGTTCTTTCTTTGCACTCGTCAATGGAAATTCTCATGGCTTTGAGAGACTCATTGATATAGTGCTTAGGTGGAATAGATCTAAGTTTCAAAGAATCAACATCAAGAGCAATTCTATCAACGTTCCTAGCCAAATCATCAATCTTAAGCAATTTTTCTTCAATCATAGCATTAAAATTCTTTTGTGAAGAAATAAATTCTTTAATATTAGATTCAAAATCAGAGGGCATCTTATTATAATTTGCATAAGAATTGTTGTAGGAATTACCATAATTATTAGAGGGATTACTAGGATAAGACCTAGGATTGAAATTTCCTGTATACGCGTTGTTACCAAAATTGTTCCTACCAACAAAATTCACATTCATGGATTCATTATTATTCTCAATCAAAGTAGACAAGGGCACATCATTAGGATCAGAGGAAACACTCTTATTAGAAAATAATTTCATAAGTTCATCCATCTTTCCACTCAAAACATTAATTTCTTCTATTGCATGCACCTTTTTAGTAGATCTTTCAGTATGCCATTGAGAATAATTGACCATAATATTATCTAGGACTTTAGTAGCTTATCCTAAAGTGATTTCCATAAAAGTGCCTCCCGCGGCCGAATCTAAAAGATTTCTAGAAGCAAAATTCAATCCGGCATAAAAATTTTGTATAATCATCCACAAATTCTAACCATGAGTGGGGCAATTACGTATCATTAATTTCATTCTCTCCCAAGCTTGTGCAACATGTTCATGATCAAGTTGTTTAAAATTCATAATATCGTTTCTAAGAGAGATGATCTTAGCGGGAGGAAAATACTTAGAGATAAAAGCATCTTTGCACTTGTTCCATGAATCAATACTATTTTTAGGCAAAGACGGAAACCAAGCTTTAGCATGATCTCTAAGCGAAAAAGGAAATAGCTTCAATTTAACAATATCATTATCAACATCTTTTTTCTTTTGCATGTCACACAAATCAATGAAGCTATTAAGATGTGTAGCGGCATCTTCACTAGGAAGGCCGAAGAATGGATCTTTCATGACAAGATTCAACAAAGTAGTATTAATTTCACAAGATTCAGCATCGGTAAGAGGAGCAATCGGAGTGCTAAGGAAATCATTATTGTTGGTATTGGTGAAGTCACACAATTTAGTATTATCTTGAGCCATCGCGACAAACAAGCAATCCAACACACGAGCAAACAAAAAGCAAATGACAAAAGAGGCAAATAGAGAGGGAGGATAGAGAGAGAGAGGGCGAATAAAACGGCAAGGGTGAAGTGGGGGAGAGGAAAACGAGAGGCAAATGGCAAATAATGTAATG
This sequence comes from Triticum aestivum, assembly GCF_018294505.1. Lineage (NCBI taxonomy): Eukaryota > Viridiplantae > Streptophyta > Magnoliopsida > Poales > Poaceae > Triticum > Triticum aestivum. Next base: position 123,543,807 of record NC_057812.1, read on the forward strand.
CGGAAGATAGGGATTGTGATGGTACTTGGTATGTTGACTTTTGCGCAGACTCCCCGGCAACGGCGCCAGAAATTCTTCTTGCTACCTCTTGAGCACTGCGTTGGATGTCCCCGAAGAGGAAGGGATGATGCAGCAAAGTAGCGTAAGTATTTCCCTCAGTTTTTGAGAACCAAGGTATCAATCCAGTAGGAGGCTACGCTCGAGTCCCTCGTACCTACACAAAAACAATAGCTCAACGCAACTAACGTGCTTAGGGTTTGTCAATCCCTTCACGGTCACTTACGAAAAGTGAGATCTGATAGAGATGATAAATAATATTTTTTGGTATTTTTGGTATAGAGATGCAAAGTAAATAAAGTAAAAGCAAAGTAAAGCAAAGCCATAATAAAGTGATGGAGATTGATATGATGAGAAAGAGACCCGGGGGCCATAGGTTTAACTAGTGGCTTCTCTCAAGAGCATAAGTATTCTACGGTGGGTGAACAAATTACTGTTGAGCAATTGACAGAATTTAGCATAGTTATGAGAATATCTAGGTATGATCATGTATATAGGCATCACATTCGAGACAAGTAGACCGAAACGATTTTGCATCTACTACTATCACTCCACTCATCGACCGCTATCCAGCATGCATGTAGAGTATTAAGTTAAAACAGAGTAACGCCTTAAGCAAGATGACATGATGTAGAGGGATAGTTTCATGCAATATGATAAAAACCCCATCTTGTTATCCTCGATGGCAACGATACAATACGTGCCTTGCTGCCCCTTCTGTCACTAGGAAAGGACACCGCAAGATCGAACCCAAAGCTAAGCACTTCTCCCATGGCAAGAACAACCAATCTAGTAGGCCAAACCAAACTGATAATTCGAAGAGACTTGCAAAGATAACCAATCATACATAAAGGAATTCAGAGAAGATTCAAATATTATTCATAGATAGACTTGATCATAAACCCACAATTCATCGGTCTCAACAAAAACACCGCAAAAAGAAGATTACATCGAATAGATCTCCACGAGAGAGGGGGAGAACATTGTATTGAGATCCAAAAAGAGAGAAGAAGCCATCTAGCTACTAGCTATGGACCCGTAGGTCTGAACTAAACTACTCACACTTCATCAGAGGGGCTTGGATGATGATGTAGAATCCCTCCATGATCGATGCCTCCTCCGGCGGAGCTCCGGAACAGGCCCCAAGATGGGATCTCGTGGATACAGAAAGTTGCGGCGGTGGAATTAGGTTTTTGGCTCCGTCCCTAATCGTTTGGGGGTACGTGGATATATATAGGAGGAAGAAGTACGTCGGTGGAGCTTTGAGGGGCCCACGAGGCAGGGGGCGAGCCCTAGGGGGGGGGCGCCACCTACCCTCGTGACCGCCTCGTGGCTTTCTTGACGAAGGGTCCAAGTCTCCTGGATCTTATCTGATGAGAAAATCATGTTTCCAAAGGTTTCATTCCGTTTGAACTCCGTTTGATATTCCTTTTCTTCGAAACCCTAAAACAGGCAAAAAAACAGCAATTCTGGGCTAGGCCTCTGGTTAATAGGTTAGTCCCAAAAATAATATAAAAGTGGATAATAAAGCCCAATAATGTCTAAAATAGTAGATAATATAGCATGGAACAATCAAAAATTATAGATACATTGGAGACGTATCAAGCATCCCCAAGCTTAATTCCTGCTCGTCCTCGAGTAGGTAAATGATAAAAACAGAATTTTTGATGCGGAGTGCTACTTGGCATAATTTCAATGTAAATCTTGTTAATTGTGGTATGAATATTCAGATTCAAAAGATTCAAGACAAAAGTTCATATTGATATAAAAATAATAATACTTCAAGCATACTAACAACGCAACTATGTCTTCTCAAAATATCATGGCCAAAGAAAGCTATCCCTACAAAATCATATAGTCTAGCTATGCTCTATCTTCACCACACAAAGTATTTAAATCATGCACAACCCCGATGACAAGCCAAGCAATTGTTTCATACTTTTGACATTTTCAAAAAAAATCGATCTTCACGCAATACATGAGCGTGAGCCATGGATATATCACTATAGGTGGAATAGAATGGTGGTTGTGGAGAAGACAAAAAGGGAGAAGATAGTATCACATCAACTAGGCGTATTAACGGGCTATGGAGATGCCCATCAATATCCAAGCCAAGTTCCATAATGAAAAATTCCCACTAGTATATGAAAGTGACATAATGAGAGACTCTCTATCATGAAGATCATGGTGCTACTTTGAAGCACAACTGTGGTAAAAGGATAGTAACATTGTCCCTTCTCTCTTTTTCTCTCATATTTTTTTATTTGGGCCTTTCTCTTTTTTTTATGGCCTCTTTTTTTTCGTCCGGAGTCTCATCCCGACTTGTGGGGAATTCATAGTCTCCATCATCCTTTCCTCACTGGGACAATGCTCTAATAATGATGATCATCACACTTTTATTTACTTACAACTCATGAATTACAACTCGATTCTTAGAACAAAATCTGACTCTATATGAATGCCTCCGGTGGTGTACCGGGATGTGCAATGACTCATAAGTGACATGTATGAAAGAATTATGAACGGTGGCTTTGCCATAAATACAATGTCAACTACATGATCATGCATAGCAATATGACAATGATGGAGCATGTCATAATGGAAGGAACGATGGAAAGTTGCATGGAAATATATCTCGGAATGGCTATGGAAATGCCATGATAGGTAGGTATGTTGGCTGTTTTGAGGAAGGTATTTGGTGGGTGTATGATACCGGCGAAAAGTGCGCGGTATTAGAGAGGCTAGCAATGGTGGAAGGAAGGAAAGTGCGTATACTCCATGGACTCAACATTAGTCGTAAAGAACTCATATACTTATTGCAAAAATCTAGAAGTTATCAAAGCAAAGTATTACGTGCATGCTCCTAGGGGGATAGATTGGTAGGAAAAGACCATCGCTCGTCCCCGACCGCCACTCATAAGGAATACAATCAATAAATAAATCATGCTCCGACTTCATCACATAACGGTTCACCATACGTGCATGCTACGGGAATCACAAACTTTAACACACGCATTTCTCAAATTCACAACTACTCAACTAGCATGACTCTAATATCACCATCTTCATATCTCAAAACAATTATCAAGCATCAATTTCTGCTTAGTATTCAACACACTCATATGAAAGTTTTATTATTAATCTTGCATACCAAGCATATTAGGATTTTAAGCAAATTATGATGCTATTAAGACTCTCAAAATAATCTAAGTGAAGCATGAGAGATCAATAGTTTCTATAAAACAAATCCACCACCGTGCTCTAAAAGATATAAGTGAAGCACTAGAGCAAAACTAGAAAGTTCAAAATATATAAGTGAAGTACATAGTGTTGGAAATATGCCCTAGAGGCAAGAATAAATTGATTATTATTATATTTCCTTGTTCATGATAATCGTTTATTATCCATGCTAGAATTGTATTGATAGGAAACTCAGATACATGTGTGGATACATAGACAACACCATGTCCCTAGTAAGCCTCTAGTTGACTAGCTCGTTGATCAATAGATGGTTGCGGTTTCCTGACCATGGACATTGGATGTCGTTGATAACGGGATCACATCATTAGGAGAATGATGTGATGGACAAGACCCAATCCTAAGCATAGCACTAGATCGTGTAGTTCGTATGCTAAAGCTTTTCTAATGTCAAGTATCATTTCCTTAGACCATGAGATTGTGCAACTCCTGGATACCGTAGGAGTGCTTTGGGTGTGCCAAATGTCACAACGTAACTGGGTGGCTATAAAGGTACACTACGGGTATCTCTGAAAGTGTCTGTTGGGCTGGCACGAATCGAGACTGGGATTTGTCACTCCATGTGACAGAGAGGTATCTCTGGGCCCACTCGGTAGGACATCATCATAATGTGCACAATGTGACCAAGGAGTTGATCACGGGATGATGTGTTACGGAACGAGTAAAGAGACTTGCCGGTAATGAGATTGAACAAGGTATCGGGATACCGACGATCGAATCTCGGGCAAGTATCGTACCGATAGACAAAGGGAATTGTATACGGGATTGATTAAGTCCTTGACATCGTGGTTCATCCGATGAGATCATCATGGAACATGTAGGAGCCAACATGGGTATCCAGATCCCGCTATTGGTTATTGACCGGAGAACGTCTCGGTCATGTCTGCATGTCTCCCGAACCCGTAGGGTCTACACACTTAAGGTTCGATGATGCTAGGGTTATAAAGGAAGTTTGTATGTGGTTACCGAATGTTGTTCGGAGTCCCGAATGAGATCCCGGACGTCACGAGGAGTTCTGGAATGGTCCGGAGGTAAAGATTTATATATAGGAAATCCTGTTTCGGCCATCGGGACAAGTTTCGGGGTCATCGGTATTGTACCGGGACCATCGGAAGGGTCCCGGGGGTCCACCGGGTGGGGCCACCTGCCCCGGGGGCCACATGGGTTGTAGGGGGTGCGCCTTGGCCTACATGGGCAAAGGGCACCAGCCCCAAGAGGCCCATGCGCCTAGGGTTTCAAGAAAGGAAGAGTCCCACAAGGGGAAGGCACCCCTAGGTGCCTTGGGAGGGAGGGAAACCTCCCTTGGCCGCCGCCCCCCTAGGAGATTGGATCTCCTAGGGCCAGCGCCCCCCCCCCCTTGGGCTCCCTATATATAGTGGGGAAGGAGGGCCTCTCAAGACACACCTTTTGCCTTTGGTGCAGCCCTCCCCTTCTCCCAAGTACTTCTCCTCTCCCGTGGTGCTTGGCGAAGCCCTGCAGGATTGCCACGCTCCTCCTCCACCACCACGCCGTTGTGCTGCTGCTGGATGGAGTCTTCCTCAACCTCTCCCTCTCTCCTTGCTGGATCAAGGCGTGGGAGACATCGTCGGGCTGTACGTGTGTTGAACGCGGAGGTGCCGTCCGTTCGGCACTAGGATCTCCGGTGATTTGGATCACGACGAGTACGACTCCTTCAACCCCGTTCACTTGAACGCTTCCGCTTAGTGATCTACAAGGGTATGTAGATGCACTCTCCTTCCCTCGTTGCTAGATTACTCAATAGATTGATCTTGGTGATGCGTAGAAAATTTTGAATTTCTGCTACGTTCCCCAACAGTGGCATCATGAGCTAGGTCTATGCGTAGTTTCTATGCACGAGTAGAACACAAAGTAGTTGTGGGCGTTGATTTTGTTCAATATGCTTGCCGTTACTAGTCTTATCTTGATTCGGCGGCATCGTGGGATGAAGCGGCCCGGACCGACCTTACACGTATTCTTACGTGAGACTGGTTCCACCGACTGACATGCACTAGTTGCATAAGGTGGCTAGCGGGTGTCTGTCTCTCCCACTTTAGTCGGATCGGATTCGATGAAAAGGGTCCTTATGAAGGGTAAATAGCAATTGGCATATCACGTTGTGGTCTTTGCGTAGGTAAGAAACGTTCTTGCTAGAAACCCATAGCAGCCACGTAAAACATGCAAACAACAATTAGAGGACGTCTAACTTGTTTTTGCAGGGTATGCTATGTGATGTGATATGGCCAAAAGGATGTGATGAATGATATATGTGATGTATGAGATTGATCATGTTCTTGTAATAGGAATCACGACTTGCATGTCGATGAGTATGACAACCGGCAGGAGCCATAGGAGTTGCCTTAATTTATTTATGACCTGCGTGTCAACATAAATGTCATGTAATTACTTTACTTTATTGCTAACCGTTAGCTGTAGTAGTAGAAGTAATAGTTGACGAGACAACTTCATGAAGAGACGATGATAGAGATCATGATGATGGAGATCATGGTGTCATGCCGGTGACAAGATGATCATGGAGCCCCAAGATGGAGATCAAAGGAACTATATGATATTGGCCATATCATGTCACTATTATTTGATTTCATGTGATGTTTATCATGTTTATACATCTTATTTGCTTAGAACGACGGTAGTAAATAAGATGATCCCTCATTACAATTTCAAGAATGTGTTCTCCCCTAACTGTGCACCATTGCTAAAGTTCGTCGTTTCGAAGCACCACGTGATGATCGGGTGTGATAGATCCTTACGTTCACATACAACGGGTGTAAGACAGATTTACACACGCAATACACTTAGGTTGACTTGACGAGCCTAGCATGTGCATAGACATGGCCTCGGAACACAGAAGACCGAAAGGTCGAGCACGAGTCGTATAGAAGATACGATCAACATGAAGATGTTCACCGATGTTGACTAGTCCGTCTCACGTGATGATCGGGCACAGCCTAGTTGACTCGGTTCATGTAATCACTTAGATGACTAGAGGGATGTCTATCTATGTGGGAGTTCATAAGATGAACTTAATTATCCTGAACATAGTCAAAAAGGATTTCGCAAATTATGTCGTAGCTCGCGCTTCAGTTCTACTTTTTAGATATGTTCGTAGAGAAAATTTAGTTGAAAGTTGATAGTAGTAATTATGCGGACTAGGTCCGTAAACTGAGGTTTGTCCTCATTGCTTCATAGAAGGCTTATGTCCTTAATGCACCGCTCAGTGTGCTGAACCTCGAACGTTGTCTGTGGATGTTGCGAACATCTGACATACACATTTTGATAACTACGTGATAGTTCAGTTAAACGGCTTAGAGTTGAGGCACCGAAGACGGTTTTTGAAACGTCGCGAAACATATGAGATGTTTCGAGGGCTGAAATTGGGATTTCAGGCTCGTGCCCACGTCAAGAGGTATAAGACCTCCGACGATTTTCTTAGCCTGCAAACTAAGGGAGAAAAGCTCAATTGTTGAGCTTGTGCTCAGATTGTCTGAGTACAACAATCATTTGAATCGAGTGGGAGTTGATCTTCCAGATAAGATAGTGATGTTTCTCCGAAGTCATTAGCACCAAGCTGCTAGAGCTTCGTGATGAACTATAATATATCAGGGACATATATGATGATCCTTGAGATATTCGCGATGTTTGACACCGCGAAAGTAGAAATCAAGAAGGAGCATCAATTGTTGATGGTTGGTGAAACCACTAGTTTCAAGAAGGGCAAGGGAACAAAGGGATACTTCATGAAACGGCAATTCAGCTGCTGCTCTAGTGAAGAAACCCAGGGTTGAACCCAAACCCGAGACTAAGTGCTTCTGTAATAAGGGGAACAGCCACTGGAGCAGCATTACCCTAGATACTTGGTAGATGAGAAGGCTGGCAAGGTCGATAGAAGTATATTGGATATACATTGTGTTGATGTGTACTTTACTAGTACTCCTAGTAGCACCAGGGTATTAGATACTGGTTCGGTTGCTAAGTGTTAGTAACTCGAAACAATAACTACGGAATAAACGGAGACTAGCTAAAGGTGAGATGACGATATGTGTTGGAAGTGTTTCCAATGTTGATATGATCAAGCATCGCACGCTCCCTCTACCATCGAGATTGGTGTTTGCGTTGAGCATAGACATGACTGGATTATGTCTATCGCAATACGGTTATTCATTTAAAGAGAATAATGGTTACTCTGTTTATTTGAATAATACCTTCAAATGGTCTTACACCTGAAATGAATGGTTTATTGAATCTCGATCGTAGTGATACACATGTTCATGCCAAAAGATAGTAATGATAGTACCACCTACTTGTGGCACTGCCACTTAAGTCATATCGGTATAAAACGCATGAAGAAGCTCCATGTTGATGGATCTTTGGGCTCACTCATTTTTGAAAGGTTTGAGACATGCGAACCATGTCTATTGGTGTATATGCATGAAGAAACTCCATGCAAATGGACCATTTGGACTCACTTGATTTTGAATCACTTGAGACATGCAAATCATACCACATGGGCAAGATGACCGAAAGCCTCGTTTTTCAGTAAAATGGAACTAGAAAGCAACTTGTTGGAAGTAATACATTTTGATGTGTGCAGTCCAATGAGTGCTGAGGCGTGTAGTGGACATCGTTATGTTCTTACTTCACAGATGGTTTGAGTAGATGTTGAGTACATTTACTTGATGAATCACGAGTCTGAATTATTGAAAGGTTCAAGTAATTTCAGGGTGAAGTTGAAAGATCGTCGTGACAAGAGGATAAAAGATCTATGATATGATCATAGAGACGAATATCTGAATTACGAGTTTGGCACAGAATTAAGACATTGTGGAAATTGTTTCACAACTAATACAGCCTGGAACACCATAGTGTGATGGTGTGTCCGAACATCATAACTGCACCCTATTGGATATGATGCATACCATGATGTCTCTTATCGAATTACCACGATAGTTTATGGGTTAGGCATTAGAGACAACCACATTCACTTTAAAAGGGGGCACCACATAATTCCGATGAGATGACACCGTATGAACTATGGTTTAGAGAAAACCTAAGCTGTCATTTCTTAAAAGTTTGGGGCTGCGACGCTTATGTGAAAAAGTTTCAGGATGATAAGCTCGAACCCAAAGCGGATAAATGCATCTTCATAGGACACCCAAAACAGTTGGGTATACCTCATGTCTCAGATCCGAAAGCAATAAGGGATTGTTTCTAGAATCGGGTCCTTTCTCGAGAAAAAGTTTCTCTCGAAGGAATTGAGTGGGAGGATGGTGGAGACTTGATGAGGTTATTGAACCGTCACTTCAAGTAGTGTATAGCAGGGCACAAAGAGTTGTTCCTGTGGCACCTACACCAATTGAAGTGGAAGCTTATGATATTGATCATGAGACTTCGGATCAAGTCACTCCCAAACCTCGTAGGATGACAAGGATGCGTACTACTTCAGAGTGGTACGTAATCCTGTCTTGGAAATCATGTTGCTAGACAACAATGAACCTATGAGCCATGGAGAAGCGATGGTGGGCCCGGATTCCGATAAATGGCTCGAGGCCATATAATCCGAGAGAGGATCCATATATGAAAACAAAGTGTAGACTTTGGAAGAACTACTTGATGGTCGTAAGGCTGTTAGGTACATATGGATTTTAAAAGGAAGACGGACAATGATGGTAAGTATCACCATTAAGAAAGCTCTACTTGTTGTTAAGATGTTTTCCGACAAGTTCAAGGAGTTGACTACGGTGAGACTTTCTCACTCGTAGCGATGCTAAGAGTCTGTTGAAATCTTGCAGATAGGATGTCAAAACATTGTTTCCTCGACGATTTTCTTGAGGAAAGGTTGTATGTGATACAACCGGAAGGTTTTGTCAATCCTGGAAGATGCTAATAAGTATGCAAAGCTCCAGCAATCCTTCTAAGGACTGGAGTAAGCATCTCGGAGTTGGAATGTATGCTTTGATGATGATCAAAGATTTTGGTGTATACAAAGTTTATGAGAAACTTGTATTTCCAAAGAAGTGAGTGGGAGCACTATAGAATTTCTGATGAGTATATGTTGTTGACATTCAGAAATGACGTAGAATTTCTGGAAAGCATATAGGGTTATTTGGAAAGTGTTTTCAATGGAAAGCCTGGATTAAGCTGCTTGAGCATTGAGCATCAAGATCTATAAGGATAGATCAAAACGCTTAATGGAACTTTCAAATGAGCACATACCTTGACATGATCTCGAAGGTGTTCAAGATGGATCAGTCAAAGAAGGAGTTCTTGCCTGAGTTGTAAGGTATGAAGTTAAGACTTAAAGCTCGACCATGGCAGAATAGAGAGAAAGGACGAAGGTCGTCCCCTATGCTTAAGACATAGGCTCTATAGTATGCTATGCTGTGTACCGCACCTGAAGTGTGCCTTGCCATGAGTCAGTCAAGGGGTACAAGAGTGATCCAAGAATGGATCACAGGACAGTGGTCAAAGTTATCCTTAGTAACTAGTGGACTAAGGAATTTTCTCGATTATGGAGGTGGTAAAAGAGTTCGTCATAAAGGGTTACGCCGATGCAAACTTTGACACTAATCCAGATTATTCTGAGTAGTAAACTGGATTCGTATAGTAGAACAGGAATAGCTCCAAATAGAACGTGGTAGCTGCATCTAGGAGATGACATAGAGATTTGTAAAGCACACACGGATCTGAAAGGTTCAGACCCGTTGACTATAACCTCTCTCACAAGCATAACATGATCAAACCCAGAACTCATCGAGTGTTAATCACATGGTAAATGTGAACTAGATTATTGACTCTAGTAAACTCTTTGGGTGTTAGTCACATGGGGATGTGACCTTGAGTGTTAATCACATATCGATGTGAACTAGATTATTGACTCTAGTGCAAGTGGGAGACTGTTGGAAATATGCCCTAGAGGCAATAATAAATTGATTATTATTATATTTCCTTGTTCATGATAATCGTTTATTATCCATGCTAGAATTGTATTGATAGGAAACTCAGATACATGTGTGGATACATAGACAACACCATGTCCCTAGTAAGCCTCTAGTTGACTAGCTCGTTGATTAATAGATGGTTGCGGTTTCCTGACCATGGACATTGGATGTCGTTGATAACGGGATCACATCATTAGGAGAATGATGTGATGGACAAGACCCAATCCTAAGCATAGCACTAGATCGTGTAGTTCGTATGCTAAAGCTTTTCTAATGTCAAGTATCATTTCCTTAGACCATGAGATTATGCAACTCCCGGATACCGTAGGAGTGCTTTGGGTGTGCCAAATGTCACATCGTAACTGGGTGGCTATAAAGGTACACTACGGGTATCTCCGAAAGTGTCTGTTGGGTTGGCACGAATCGAGACTGGGATTTGTCACTCCGTGTGACAGAGAGGTATCTCTGGGCCCACTCGGTAGGACATCATCATAATGTGCACAATGTGACCAAGGAGTTGATCATGGGATGATGTGTTACGGAACGAGTAAAGAGACTTGCCGGTAACGAGATTGAACAAGGTATCGGGATACCGACGATCGAATCTCGGGCAAGTATCGTACCGATAGACAAAGGGAATTGTATACGGGATTGATTAAGTCCTTGACATCGTGGTTCATCCGATGAGATCATCGTGGAACATGTGGGAGCCAACATGGGTATCCAGATCCCGCTATTGGTTATTGACCGGAGAACATCTCAGTCATGTCTGCATGTCTCCCGAACCCGTAGGGTCTACACACTTAAGGTTCGATGACGCTAGGGTTATAAAGGAAGTTTGTATGTGGTTACCGAATGTTGTTCGGAGTCCCGGATGAGATCCCGGACGTCACAAGGAGTTTCGGAATGGTCCGGAGGTAAAGATTTATATATAGGAAATCCTGTTTCGGCCATCGGGACAAGTTTGGGGGTCATCGGTATTGTACCGGGACCACCGGAAGGGTCCCGGGGGTCCACCGGGTGGGGCCACCTGCCCCGGGGGCCACATGGGCTGTAGGGGGTGTGCCTTGGCCTACATGGGCCAAGGGCACCAGCCCCAAGAGGCCCATGCGCCTAGGGTTTCAAGAAAGGAAGAGTCCCACAAGGGGAAGGCACCCCTAGGTGCCTTGGGGGGGAGGGAAACCTCCCTTGGCCGCCGCCCCCTAGGAGATTGGATCTCCTAGGGCCGGAGCCCCCCCCCCCCTTGGGCTCCCTATATATAGTGGGGAAGGAGGGCCTCTCAAGACACACCTTTTGCCTTTGGTGCAGCCCTCCCCTTCTCCCAAGTACTTCTCCTCTCCCGTGGTGCTTGGCGAAGCCCTGCAGGATTGCCACGCTCCTCCACCACCACCACGCCGTTGTGCTGCTGCTGGATGGAGTCTTCCTCAACCTCTCTCTCTCTCCTTGCTGGATCAAGGCGTGGGAGACATCGTCGGGCTGTACGTGTGTTGAACGCGGAGGTGCCATCCGTTCGGCACTAGGATCTCCGGTGATTTGGATCACGACGAGTACGACTCCTTCAACCCCGTTCACTTGAACGCTTCCGCTTAGCGATCTACAAGGGTATGTAGATGCACTCTCCTTCCCTCGTTGCTAGATTACTCAATAGATTGATCTTGGTGATGTGTAGAAAATTTTGAATTTCTGCTACGTTCCCCAACACATAGAGTATTCTTTCAAATTCCAAGCAAAACACATATCATGTGGTGAATAAAAATATAGCTCCAAGTAAAGTTACCAATAGAAGTAGACGAAAGAGGGGATGCCTTCCGGGGCATCCCCAAGCTTTGGCTTAAAATAGAAAACTCGTGAGCTCCGTTAGCGAAAAAACAAAATACCACTTCAAGGTACTGTAATGAACTCATTCTTTATTTATATGGGTGTTAAAACTACTGTATTCCAACTTCTCTATGGATTATAAACTATTTTACTAGCCATAGATTCATCAAAATAAGCAAACAACACACGAAAAACAGAATATGTCAAAAACAGAACAGTCTGTAGTAATCTGTAGCTAGCACAAGATATGGTACCCCAAAAATTCTAAAATAAATTTCTGGACATGAATAATTTATCTATTAATCATTTTCAAAAAGAATTAACTAAATAGAGCTTTCCAAATAAAAATTACAGAAGTTCTCGTGAGCGCTAAAGTTTCTGTTTTTTACAGCAAGTTCAACAAGACTTTCCCCAAGTATTCCCAGCGGTTCTACTTGGCACAAACACTAATTAAACACAAAAAACACAACCAAAACAGAGGCTAGATAATTTAATTATTTATTACTAAACAGGAGCAGAAATCAAGGAATAAAAATAAAATTGGGTTGCCTCCCAACAAGCGCTATCGTTTAACGCCCCTAGCTAGGCATAACAAGCAAGAATAGATCTAGGTATTGCCATCTTTGGTAGGCAATCCATAAGTGGCTCTCATGATATATTCATATGGGAATTTTATTTTCTTTCTAGGGAAGTGTTCCATGCCCTTTTTTAATGGAAATTGAAATCTAATATTCCCTTACTTCATATCAATAATTGCACCAACCGTTCTAAGGAAAGGTCTACCGAGAATAATAGGGAAAGAAGGATTGCAATCTATATCAAGAACAATAAAATCTACGGGCACATAATTCCTATTAGCAACAATAAGAACATCATTAATTCTTCCCATAGGTTTCTTAATAGTGGAATCCACAAGATGCAAGTTTAGAGAGCAATAATCAAAATCACGGAAAGCTAGTAAATCACACAAAGTTTTGGGAATAGTAGAGACACTAGCACCCAAATCACACAAAGCATAAAACTCATAATTTTTAATTTAATTTTTAATTTTAATAGTTGGTTCCCACTCATAATAAAGTTTTCTAGGGATAGAAACTTCCAATTCAAGTTTTTCTTCATAAGATTGCATCAAGGCATCAACGATATGTTTAGTAAACACTTTATTTTGACTATAAGCGTGAGGAGATTTTAGCACGGATTGCAACAAGGAAATACAATCAATAAAAGAGCAATTTTCATAGTTAAATCCCTTGAAATCCACAATAGTGGGTTTAGCAACATCGAGGGTTTTAATTTCTTCAATCCCACTTTTATCAAATTTAGCATCAAGATCAACAAATGCCGAATTCTTAGAACGCCTTCTAGGTAAAGGTGGATCATATTCAGTCCCATCATTATCAAGATTCATATTGCAAAACAAAGATTTAATAGGGGACACATCAATAACTTTTAGATCTTCATCATTATTTTCATAGGAACTAGAAGAACACGTTTTATAAAGGCATCTTTCTTAGCACGCATCCTAGCGGTTCTTTCTTTGCACTCGACATTGGAAATTCTCATGGCTTTGAGAGACTCATTGATATAATGCTTAGGTGGAATAGATCTAAGTTTCAAAGAATCAACAACAAGAGCAATTCTATCAACGTTCCTAGCCAAATCATCAATCTTAAGCAATTTTTCTTCAATCATAGCATTAAAATTCTTTTGTGAAGAAATAAATTCTTTAATATTAGATTCAAAATCAGAGGGCATCTTATTATAATTTCCATAAGAATTGTTGTAGGAATTACCATAATTATTAGAGGGATTACTAGGATAAGGCCTAGGATTGAAATTTCCTATATACGCGTTGTTACCAAAATTGTTCCTGCAAAAAAAATTCACATCCATGGATTCATTATTATTCTCAATCAAAGTAGACAAGGGCACATCATTAGGATCAGAGGAAACACTCTTATTAGAAAATAATTTCATAAGTTCATCCATCTTTCCACTCAAAACATTAATTTCTTCTATCGCATGCACCTTTTTAGTAGATCTTTCATTATGCCATTGAGAATAATTGACCATAATATTATCTAGGAGTTTAGTAGCTTCTCCTAAAGTGATTTCCATAAAAGTGCCTCCCGCGGCCGAATCTAAAAGATTTTTAGAAGCAAAATTCTATCCGGCATAAAAATTTTGTATAATCATCCACAAATTCAAACCATGAGTAGGGCAATTACATATCATTAATTTCATTCTCTCCCAAGCTTGTGCAACATGTTCATGATCAAGTTGTTTAAAATTCATAATATCGTTTCTAAGAGAGATGATCTTAGCGGGAGGAAAATACTTAGAGATAAAAACATCTTTGCACTTGTTCCATGAATCAATACTATTTTTAGGCAAAGACGGAAACCAAGCTTTAGCATGATCTCTAAGCGAAAAAGGAAATAGCTTCAATTTAACAATATCATTATCGACATCTTTTTTCCTTTTGCATGTCACACAAATCAACGAAGCTATTAAGATGTGTAGCGGCATCTTCACTAGGAAGGCCGGAGAACGGATCTTACATGACAAGATTCAACAAAGTAGTATTAATTTCACAAGATTCAGCATCGGTAAGAGGAGCAATCGGAGTGCTAAGGAAATCATTATTGTTGGTATTGGTGAAGTCCCACAATTTAGTATTATCTTGAGCCATCGCAACAAACAAGCAATCCAACACACGAGCAAACAAAAAGCAAACGACAGAAGAGGCAAATAGAGAGGGAGGATAGAGAGAGAGGGCGAATAAAACGGCAAGGGTGAAGTGGGGGAGAGGAAAACGAGAGGCAGATGGAAAATAATGTAATGCGGAAGATAGGGATTGTCATGGGTACTTGGTATGTTAACTTTTGCACAGACTCCCCGGCAACGGCGCCAGAAATTCTTCTTGCTACCTCTTGAGCACTGCGTAGGATTTCCCCAAAGAGGAAGGGATGATGCAGCAAAGTAGCGTAAGTATTTCCCTCAGTTTTTGAGAACCAAGTTATCAATCCAGTAGGAGGCTACGCTCGAGTCCCACGTACCTACACAAAAACAATAGCTCAACGCAACCAACGTGCTTAGGGGTTGTCAATCCCTTCACGGTCACTTACGAAAGTGAGATCTGATAGAGATGATAAATAATATTTTTTGGTATTTTTGGTATAGAGATGCAAAGTAAATAAAGTAGAAGCAAAGTAAAGCAAAGCCATAATAAAGTGATGGAGATTGATATGATGAGAAAGAGACCCGGGGGCCATAGGTTTCACTAGTGGCTTCTCTCAAGAGCATAAGTATTCTACGGTGGGTGAACAAATTACTGTTGAGCAATTGACAGAATTTAGCATAGTTATGAGAATATCTAGGTATGATCATGTATATAGGCATCACGTCCAAGACAAGTAGACCGAAACGATTCTGCATCTACTACTATCACTCCACCCATCGACCGCTATCCAGCATGCATCTAGAGTATTAAGTTAAAAACAGAGTAACGCCTTAAGCAAGATGACATGATGTAGAGGTATAGTTTCATGCAATATGATAAAAACCCCATCTTGTTATCCTCGATGGGAACGATACAATACGTGCCTTGCTGCCCCTTCTGTCACTAGGAAAGGACACCGCAAGATCGAACCCAAAGCTAAGCACTTCTCCCATGGCAAGAACAACCAATCTAGTAGGCGAAACCAAACTGATAATTCGAAGAGACTTGCAAAGATAACCAATCATACATAAAAGAATTCAGAGAAGATTCAAATATTATTCATAGATAGAATTGATCATAAACCCACAATTCATCGGTCTCGACAAACACACCGCAAAAAGAAGATTACATCAAATAGATCTCCACGAGAGAGGGGGAGAACATTGTATTGAGATCCAAAAAGAGAGAAGAAGCCATCTAGCTACTAGCTATGGATCCGTAGGTCTGAAGTAAACTACTCACACTTCATCGGAGGGGCTTGGATGATGATGTAGAAGCCCTCCGTGATCGATGCCTCCTCCGGCGGAGCTCCAGAACAGGCCCCAAGATGGGATCTCGTGGATATAGAAAGTTGTGGCGGTGGAATTAGGTTTTTGGCTCCGTCCCTGATCGTTTGGGGGTACGTGGATATATATAGGAGGAAGAAGTACGTCGGTGGAGCTTTGAGGGGCCCACGAGGCAGGGGCGCACCCTAGGGAGGGAGGGGCCCCATCTACCCTCGTGGCCACCTCGTGGCTTTCTTGACAGAGGGTCCAAGTCTCCTGGATCTTATCTGATGAGAAAATCACGTTTCCAAAGGTTTCATTCCGTTTGAACTCCATTTGATATTCCTTTTCTTCGAAACCCTAAAACAGGCAAAAAACAACAATTCTGGGCTGGGCCTCTGGTTAATAGGTTAGTCCCAAAAATAATATAAAAGTGGATAATAAAGCCCAATAATGTCTAAAAAAGTAGATAATATAGCATGGAACAATCAAAAATTATAGATACGTTGGAGACGTATCAAGCATCCCCAAGCTTAATTCCTGCTCGTCCTCGAGTAGGTAAATGATAAAAACAGAATTTTTGATGCGGAGTGCTACTTGGCATAATTTCAATGTAAATCTTCTTAATTGTGGTATGAATATTCAGATTCAAAAGATTCAAGACAAATGTTCATATTGATATAAAAATAATAATACTTCAAGCATACTAACAACGCAACTATGTCTTCTCAAAATATCATGGCCAAAGAAAGCTATCCCTACAAAATCATATAGTCTGGCTATGCTCTATCTTCACCACACAAAGTATTTAAATCATGCACAACCCCGATGACAAGCCAAGCAATTGTTTCATACTTTTGACATTTTCAAAACTTTTTCGATCTTCACGCAATACATGAGCGTGAGCTATGGATATAGTACTATAGGTGGAATAGAATGGTGGTTGTGGAGAAGACAAAAAGGGAGAAGATAGTCTCACATCAACTAGGCCTATTAACGGGCTATGGAGATGCCCATCAATAGATATCAATGTGAGTGAGTAGGGATTGCCATGCAACGGATGCACTAGAGCTATAAGTATATGAAAGCTCAAAAGAAACTAAGTGGGTGTGCATCAAACTCGCTTGCTCACGAAGTCCTAGGGCATTTTGAGGAAGCCCATCATTGGAATATCCAAGCCAAGTTCTATAATGAAAAATTCCCACTAGTATATGAAAGTGACATAATGAGAGACTCTCTATCATGAAGATCATGGTGCTACTTTGAAGCACAACTGTGGTAAAAGGACAGTAACATTGTCCCTTCTCTCTTTTTCTCTCATATTTTTTTATTTTGGCCTTTCTATTTTTTTTATGGCCTCTTTTTTTCGTCCGGAGTCTCATCCCGACTTGTGGGGGAATCATAGTCTTCATCATCCTTTCCTCACTGGGACAATTCTCTAATAATGATGATCATCACACTTTTATTTACTTACAACTCATGAATTACAACTCGATTCTTAGAACAAAATATGACTCTATATGAATGCCTCCGGTGGTGTACCGGGATGTGCAATGACTCATAAGTGACATGTATGAAAGAATTATGAATGGTGGCTTTGCCATAAATACAATGTCAACTACATGATCATGCATAGCAATATGACAATGATGGAGCGTGTCATAATGAAAGGAACAATGGAAAGTTGCATGGAAATATATATCGAAATGGCTATGGAAATGCCATGATAGGTAGGTATGGTGGCTGTTTTGAGGAAGGTATTTGGTGGGTGTATGATACCGGCGAAAAGTGCGCGGTATTAGAGAGGCTAGCAATGGTGGAAGGAAGGAAAGTGCGTATACTCCATGGACTCAACATTAGTCGTAAAGAACTCATATACTTATTGCAAAAATCTAGAAGTTATTAAAGCAAAGTATTACGTGCATGCTCCTAGGGGGATAGATTGGTAGGAAAAGACCATCGCTCGTCCCCGACCACCACTCATAAGGAATACAATCAATAAATAAATCATGCTCTGACTTCATCACATAACGGTTCACCATACGTGCATGCTACGGGAATCACAAACTTTAACACAAGCATTTCTCAAATTCACAACTACTCAACTAGCATGACTCTAATATCACCATCCTCATATCTCAAAACAATTATCAAGCATCAATTTCTTCTTAGTATTCAACACACTCATATGAAAGTTTTATTATTAATCTTGCATACCAAGCATATTAGAATTTTAAGCAAATTACGATGCTATTAAGACTCTCAAAATAATCTAAGTGAAGCATGAGAGATCAATAGTTTCTATAAAACAAATCCACCACCGTGCTCTAAAAGATATAAGTGAAGCACTAGAGCAAAACTATAAAGCTCAAAAGATATAAGTGAAGTACATAGAGTATTCTATCAAATTCCAAATCATGTATGGCTCTCTCAAAAGGTGTGTACAGCAAGGATGATTGTGGTAAACTAATAAGAAAAGACTCAAATCATAAAAGACGCTCTAAGCAAAACACATATCATGTGGTGAATAAAAATATAGCTCCAAGTAAAGTTACCGATAGAAGTAGATGAAAGAGGGGATGCCTTCCGGGGCATCCCCAAGGTTTGGCTTTTAGGTGTCCTCGTATTATCTTGGGGGTGCCATGGGAATCCGCAAGCTTAGGCTCTTGCCACTCCTTGTTCCATAATCCATCAAATCTTTACCCAAAACTTGAAAACTTTACAACACAAAACTTAAAATAGAAAACTCGTGAGCTCCGTTAGCGAAAAAAACAAAAGACCACTTCAAGGTACTGTAATGAACTCACTCTTTATTTATATGGGTGTTAAAACTACTGTATTACAACTTCTCTATGGATTATAAACTATTTTACCAGCCATAGATTCATCAAAATAAGCAAACAACACACGAAAAACAGAATATGTCAAAAACAGAACAGTCTGTAGTAATCTGTAGCTAGCGCAAGATCTGGAACCCCAAAAATTCTAAAATAAATTTCTGGACATGAGTAATTTATCTATTAATCATATTCAAAAATAATTAACTAAATAGCACTTTACAAATAAAAATTACAGCAGTTCTCGTGAGCGCTAAAGTTTCTGTTTTTTACAGCAAGTTCAACAAGACTTTCCCCAAGTCTTCCCAACGGTTCTACTTGGCACAAACACTAATTAAACACAAAAAACACAACCAAAACAGAGGCTAGATAATTTATTTATTACTAAACAGGAGAAGAAAACAAGGAATAAAAATAAAATTGGGTTGCCTCCCAACAAGTGCTATCGTTTAACCCCCCTAGCTAGGCATAACAAGCAAGAATAGATCTAGGTATTGCCATCTTTGGTAGGCAATCCATAAGTGGCTCTCATGATAGATTCATATGGCAATTTTATTTTCTTTCTAGGCAAGTGTTCCATTCCCTTTTTTAATGGATATTGAAATCTAATATTTCCTTCCTTCATATCAATAATTGCACCAACCATTCTAAGGAAAGGTCTACCGAGAATAATAGGGCAAGAAGGATTGCAATCTATATCAAGAACAATAAAATCTATGGGCACATAATTCCTATTAGCAACAATAAGAACATCATTAATTCTTCCCATAGGTTTCTTAATAGTGGAATCCGCAAGATGCAAGTTTAGAGAGCAATCATCAAAATCACGGAAATCTAGTAAATCACACGAAGTTTTGGGAATAGTAGAGACACTAGCACCCAAATCACACAAAGCATAAAACTCATAATTTTTAATTTTAATTTTAATTTTAATAGTTGGTTCCCACTCATCATAAAGTTTTCTAGGGATGGAAACTTCCAATTCAAGTTTTTCTTCATAAGATTGCATCAAGGCATCAACGATATGTTTAGTAAACGCTTTATTTTGACTATAAGTGTGAGGAGATTTTAGCATGGATTGCAACAAGGAAATACAATCAATCAAAGAGCAATTTTCATAGTTAAATTCCTTGAAATCCATAATAGTGGGTTTAGCAACATCTAGGGTTTTAATTTCTTTAATCCCACTTTTATCAAATTTAGCATCAAGATCAACAAATTCCGAATTCTTAGAACGCCTTCTAGGTAAAGGTGGATCATATTCAGTCCCATCATTATCAAGATTCATATTGCAAAACAAGGATTTAATAGGGGATACATCAATAACTTTTAGATCTTCATCATTATTTTCATAGGAACTAGAAGAACACGCTTTTATAAAGGCATCTTTCTTAGCACGCGTCCTAGCGGTTCTTTCTTTGCACTCGTCAAGGGAAATTCTCATGGATTTAGGAGACTCATTGATATCATGCTTAGGTGGAATAGATCTAAGTTTCAAAGAATCAACATCAAGAGCAATTCTATCAACGTTCCTAGCCAAATCATCAATCTTAAGAAATTTTTCCTCAATCATAGCATTAAAATTCTTTTGCGAAGAAATAAATTATTTAATAATAGATTCAAAATCAGAGGGCATCTTATTATAATTTCCATAAGAATTGTTGTAGGAATTACCATAATTATTAGAGGGATTACTAGGATAAGGCCTAGGATTGAAATTTCCTCTATACGCGTTGTTACCAAAATTGTTCCTACCAACAAAATTCACATCCATGGATTCATTATTATTCTCAATCAAAGTAGACAAGGGCACATCATTAGGATCAGAGGAAACACTCTTATTAGAAAATAATTTCATAAGTTCATCCATCTTTCCAGTCAAAACATTAATTTCTTCTATCGCATGCACCTTTTTAGTAGATCTTTCAGTATGCCATTGAGAATAATTGACCATAATATTATCTAGGAGTTTAGTAGCTTCTCGTAAAGTTATTTCCATAAAAGTGCCTCCCACGGCCGAATCTAAAAGATTTCTAGAAGCAAAATTCAATCCGGCATAATTTTTTTGTATAATCATCCACAAATTCAAACCATGAGTAGGGCAATTACGTATCATTAATTTCATTCTCTCCCAAGCTTGTGCAACATGTTCATGATCAAGTTGTTTAAAATTCATAATATCGTTTCTAAGAGAGATGATCTTAGCGGGAGGAAAATACTTAGAGATAAAAGCATCTTTGCACTTGTTCCATGAATCAATACTATTTTTAGGCAAAGACGTAAACCAAGCTTTAGCATGATGTCTAAGCAAAAAAGGGAAATAGCTTCAATTTAACAATATCATTATCGACATATTTTTTCTTTTGCATGTCACACAAATCAACGAAGCTATTAAGATGTGTAGCGGCATCTTCACTAGGAAGGCCGGAGAACGGATCTTTCATGACAAGATTCAACAAAGTAGTATTAATTTCACAAGATTCAACATCGGTAAGAGGAGCAATCAGAGTGCTAAGGAAATCATTATTGTTGGTATTGGTGAAGTCCCACAATTTAGTATTATCTTGAGCCATCGCGACAAACAAGCAATCCAACACACGAGCAAACAAAAAGCAAACGACAAAAGAGGCAAATAGAGAGGGAGGATAGAGAGAGAGGGCGAATAAAATGGCAAGGCTAAAGTGGGGGAGAGGAAAACGAGAGGAAAATGGAAAATAATGTAATGCGGAAGATAGGGATTGTGATGGGTACTTGGTATGTTGACTTTTGCGCAGACTCCCCGGCAACGGCACCAGAAATTCTTCTTGCTACCTCTTGAGCACTGCGTTGGATTTCCCCGAAGAGGAAGGGATGATGCAGCAAAGTAGCGTAAGTATTTCCCTCAGTTTTTGAGATCCAAGGTATCAATCCAGTAGGAGGCTACGCTCGAGTCCCTCGTACCTAAACAAAAACAATAGCTCAACGCAACCAATGCGCTTAGGGGTTGTCAATCCCTTCACGGTCACTTACGAAAGTGAGATCTGATAGAGATGATAAATAATATTTTTTTGGTATTTTTGGTATAGAGATGCAAAGTAAATAAAGTAAAAGCAAAGTAAAGGAAAGCAATAATAAAGTGACTGAGATTGATATGATGAGAAAGAGACCCGGGGGCCATAGGTTTCACTAGTGGCTTCTCTCAAGAGCATAAGTATTCTACGATGGGTGAAAAAAATTACTATTGAGCAATTGACAGAATTTAGCATAGTTATAATATCTAGGTATAATCATGTATATAGGCATCACGTCCGAGACAAGTAGACCGAAACGATTCTGCATCTACTACTATCACTCCACTCATCGACCGCTATCCAGCATGCATCTAGAGTATTAAGTTAAAAACAGAGTAACACCTTAAGCAAGATGACATGATGTAGAGGGATAGTTTCATGCAATATGATAAAAAATCCATCTTGTTACCCTCGATGGCAACGATACAATACGTGCCTTGCTGCCCCTTCTGTCACTGGGAAAGGACACCGCAAGATCGAACCCAAAGCTAAGCACTTCTCCCATTGCAAGAACAACCAATCTAGTAGGCCAAACCAAACTGATAATTCAAAGAGACTTGCAAATATAACCAATTATACATAACAGAATTCAGAGAAGATTCAAATTTTATTCATAGATAGACTTGATCATAAACCCACAATTCATCAGTCTCAACAAACACACCGCAAAAAGAAGATTACATCGAATAGATCTCCACGAGAGAGGGGGAGAACATTGTATTGAGATCCAAAAAGAGAGAAGAAGCCATCTAGCTACTAGCTATGGACCCGTAGATCTGAAGTAAACTACTCACACTTCATCGGAGGGGCTTGGATGATGATGTAGAAGCCCTCCGTGATCGATGCCTCCTCCGGCGGAGCTCCGGAACAGGCCCCAAGATGGGATCTCGTCGATACAGAAAGTTGCGGCGGTGGAATTAGGTTTTTGGCTCCGTCCCCGATCGTTTGCGGGTACGTGGATATATATAGGAGGAAGAAGTACGTCGGTGGAGCTTCGTGGGGCCCACGAGGCAGGGGGCGCGCCCTAGGGGGGGGGGGCGCCTCCTACCCTCTTGACCACCTCGTGGCTTTCTTGACGGAGGGTCCAAGTCTCCTGGATCTTATCTGATGAGAAAATCACGTTTCCGAAGGTTTCATTCCATTTGGACTCCATTTGATATTCCTTTTCTTCGAAACCCTAAAACAGGCAAAAAACAGCAATTCTGGGCTGGGCCTCCGGTTAATAGGTTAGTCCCAAAAATAATATAAAAGTGGATAATAAAGCCCAATAATGTCTAAAATAGTAGATAATATAGCATGGAGCAATCAAAAATTATAGATACGTTGGAGACGTATCAGGGTTCACTACTTCCATTGGTGCCTCTCTGATGATGCGTGAGTAGGTCTTTGTAGATCTTCGGGTCCATAGTTAGTAGCTAGATGGCTTCCTCTCTCTTGTTTGATTCTCAATACAATGGTCTCTTGGAAATCCATATGATGTAACTCTTTTTGTAGTGTGTTTGTTGGGATCGGATGAACTTTGAGTTAATGATCATATCTATATTTTTTATCCATGAAAGTTATTTGAATCTTCTTTGATCTCTTATATGCATGATTGATAGAAGGGGAACCGACATGTATGTATCATTGATACTAAGGATAAAACGATGGGGTCTATCTCTACATAGATAGATCTTGTCTGCATCATGCCATCGTTCTTATTGCATTACTCCGTTTCCCCATGAACTTAATACACTAGATACATGCTTGATAGCGGTCGATGTGTGAAGTAATAGTAGTAGAAGCAGGAAGGAGTCGGTCTACTAATCTTGGACGTGATGCCTATATAATGATCATTGCCTGGATATCGTCATGATTATTTGAAGTTCTATCAATTTCCCAACAGTAAGTTTTTTACCCACCGTTTGCTATTTTTCTCGAGAAAATCCAATAGTGAAACCTACGACCTCCGGGTCTCTTCTTCATATTATTTGCGTTTGCGATCTATTTTCGTTTGCTTTTATTTTCATATCTATTAAACCAAAAATACAAAAATACCTTGCTGCAATTTATTCTTATTTATTTTATTTGGCGTTCGATCTATCAATCTACAACAATTTATTCACGTCCATTTTGCCAATTTCTGGCACCGTTACCCGAAAGGGATTGACAACCCCTTTAATACGTCAGGTTGAGAGTAGTTGTTATTTGTGTGCAGGCGCCACTTACGTGTTGTTGCTTGGTTCTCCTACTGGTTTGATAACCTTGGTCTCATCACTGATGGAAATACCTACCGTCGTTGTGCCGCATCATCCCGTCCTCTTTGGGGAAATACCGACGTAGCTTCAAGCCGCATCATACATCAACACCATTGCATCTCCGATGAAGCGTGAGTAATTTATCTCAGACCTATGGGTCTATATCTAGTAGCTAGATGGCTTCTTCTCTCTCTTTGATTCTCAATACCATGTTCTCCTCGATGTTCTTGGAGATCTATTCGATGTAATAACTTTTTGCGATGTGTTGGCCGAGATCCAAAGAATTGTGGATTTATGATCAACTTATCTATGAATATTATTTGATTCTCCTCTAAATTCTTTTATTGATGATTTGATATCTTTGCAAGTCTCTTCGAACTATCGATTTGGTTTGGCCAACTAGATTGGTTTTTCTTGCATGGGAGAAGTGCTTAGCTTTGGTTTAATCTTGTGGTGCTCGATCCTAGTGATAGAAGGGGAACCGACACATATTGTATTGTTGCCACCGAGGATAACAAGATGGGATTTTCATCATATTGCTTGAGTTAATTCCTCTACATCATGTCATCTTACTTAAAGCGTCACTCTATTATTATGAACTTAATACTCTAGATGCATGCATGCTGGATAGCGGTCGATGTGTGGAGTAATAGTAGTAGATGCAGGCAGGAGTCGGTCTACTTGACACGGACGTGATGCCTATATTCATGATCATTGCCTTAGATATCGTCATAACTTTGCGCTTTTCTATCAATTGCTCGGCAGTAATTATTTCACCCACCATAATATTTTCTATCTTGAGAGAAGCCTCTAGTGAAACATATGGCCCCCGGGTCTATTTTCCATCATATAACTTTCCAATGTACAATTTTAGTTTCCTATTTCACTTCCTTTGCAATCTTTTACTTTTCGATCTATAAACCAAAAATATTACTTTACCGCTTATCCATCTCTATCAGATCTCGCTTTGCAAATAACCGTGAAGGGGTTGACCAACCCTTTATCGTGTTGGGTGCAAGTTGGTGTTTGTTTGTGCAGGTATTCGGTGACTTGTTCGTTGTCTCCTACTAGATTGATACCTTGGTTCTCAAAACTGAGGGAAATACTTACTCTACTTTGCTGCATCACCCTTTCCTCTTCAAGGGAAAAACCAATGCAAGCTCAAGAAGCAGCAGGAAGAATTTCTGGCGCCGTTGCCAGGGAGATCTATGCCATGTCAAGACATACCAAGTACCCATCATAAACTCTCATCTCTCGCATTACATTATTTGCCATTCGCCTCTCGTTTTCCTCTCCCCCACTTCTAAAACAATTTCCGAAAAGATTTGCCTTTTCTTCGCCCCTCTTCTGTTCACCTTCTTAGTTTGCCTTTTGGTTGCTTGTCTGCTAGATTTGTTTGCAGCCACCATGTCCGAAATTCAGGAGGTTATCGCTGAAAAAGATAGTAGTAACAATGAGGGAAACTTTGATGCTTTCTACAACACTAATCCTCATGAAGAATCTACTATTTTACACACTAAAACACTTTGCATAGGTAGTGGGAATATCATTGGAAAAGGGGTTATTCAAGATTTCTTTACTTGCGCTGGTGCGCTTCCCACTTTGGGTGGATCTATTCCCCACAAACTAGTAGCGTTGCGGATGCTATATCTTTGCTCATAGTTGAACTTGAAAGACAATTTTTTCATTTGCATTGTTCCATACAAAGGATTTTTCTAGAGTTTTCTAATATTGAGCATTCTTATGTTAAGCGCGCCGCCACTATATTTCTAGCACATGAGTTTAGATTTATTATGAAAGAAGCTAGTGAAATTTTTGCTCAGTATAAAGTAGATGGTGGTCGTCCTCCCATAGAGGGAATTCTTTTTAATCAAGAGGACATAATGCGTTTACGATCTCTAGATCATGTTGCTTACAATGAAAATTTAAGAAAGGGAACCCCTACCGATATTTTAGTTGATAAGATTTCTAAGCTTAATGATAATTTTGCTATTCAAAACAACAGATTAGGTTTCTCTCTTCGACATAAGCTCATGACTTTTTTCCAAAAGAATGCTTATAATGATGAATTAGTCATACAGTATGAAGGGCCGAAGGAGGAACCAATCCCTCCCGAGATCGATCTTAGGGATTCTTATCCTATTAAGTTTAGCCCTTTCGATTACTTTTGCTTGTCACAAAGAAAACTTGCTACAGAACGTAGGGAGTATGAGATGAGTTTTCGAGATTTGCCTTATCATTGTTATCATTATACTTAGATCTATTCATGCTTTGTGCCTAGCTAGGGCGTTAAACAATAGCGCTTGTTGGGAGGCAAAAACAATAGTATTAAACAATTTTATTTTAGTTTTTGCTTTTTAGGTTCTGTTTTGAATTAAAAAATTCATCTAGCCTCTGGTTAGATGTGGTTTTGTGTTTTAGTTAGTGTTTGTTCCAAGTAAGACATTTGGGATAGCTTACGGTGATAGTCGATTTGATCTTGCTGAAAAACAGAAACTCTTGCCCTCAGGTATAAAATTCTCATTTTTAACAAGAGCGTGATAAAATATTGATTCTTTTTGAGTAAGATTAATAAACAAATTGGTTAGGTCTTCCTAATTATTCAGAATTTTTGGAGGTACAGAAGTATTCAAAATATCCAGATTGCTACAGACTATTCTGTTTTTGACAGATTATGTTTTCTATGTGTTGTTTGCTTATTTTGATGAATCTATGACTATTATCGGGGGGTATGAACCATGGAAAAGTTAGAATACAGTAGATATTACACCAGTATAAATAAAGAATGAGTTCACAACAGTACCAAAAGTGGTGATTTATTTTCTTATACTAATGGAGCTTATGAGATTTTCTATTGAGTTTTGTGTTGTGAAGTTTTCAAGTTTAGGGTAAGGATTTGATGGACTATGGACTAAGGAGTGGCAAGAGCCTAAGCTTGGGGATTCCCAAACCACACCAAGGTAATATTCAAGGATAACCAAGAGCCTAAGCTTGGGGATGCCCCGGAAGGCATCCCCTCTTTCGTCTTCGTCTATCGGTAACTGAGGGAGTCCTGGATTAGGGGGTGTCCGGATGGCCGGACTCCTGGACTATGAAGATACAAGATTGAAGACTTCGTCCCGTGTCCGGAAGGGACTTTCCTTGGCGTGGAAGGCAAGCTTGGCGATACGGATATATAGATCTCCTACCATTGTAACCGACTTTGTGTAACCCTAACGCTCTCCGGTGTCTATATAAACCGGAGGGTTTTAGTCCGTAGGACAACATACAGAACAACAATCATACCATAGGCTAGCTTCTAGGGTTTAGCCTCTCCGATCTCGTTGTAGATCTACTCTTGTACTACCCATATCATCAATATTAATCAAGCAGGACGTAGGGTTTTACCTCCATCAAGAGGGCCCAAACCTGGGTAAAACTTCGTGCCCCTTGCCTCCTATTACCATCTGGCCTAGACGCACAGTTCGGGACCCCCTACCCGATATCCGCCGGTTTTGACACCGACATTGGTGCTTTCATTGAGAGTTCCTCTGTGTCGTCGCCGTCAGGCTTGATGGCTCCTACGATCATCAATTGCGATGCAGTCCAGGGTGAGACCTTCCTCCCCGGACAGATCTTCGTCTTCGGCGGCTTCGCACTGCGGGCCAATTCACTTGGCCATCTGGAGCAGATCGAAAGCTATGCCCCTGGCCGTCAGGTCAGATTTGGAAGTTTAAACTACACGGCTGACATCCGCGGGGACTTGATCCTTGACGGATTCGAGCCACTGCCGAGCGCGCCGCACTATCACGACGAGCACGATCTAGCTCTGCCGCCGAATAGTGCCCTGGAGGCCGCACCCGCATCGGCTTCGACCCTTAATTCGGAGCCAACTGTGCCGATCGAGGATGGGTGGTTGGACGCTGCCTCAGGGGTTGCGAACCCAACGGTGATCAAACCGAACACCAGCCCCGCACTCCGCGAGACTCGTGACTCCAAGGAGCCGGACTCCTCTCCGCACTCCGAACCCTCCGCGCCCCTGCCGATCGAATCCGATTGGGCGCCGATCATGGAGTTTACTGCCGCGGACATCTTTCAGTACTCGCCTTTTGGCGATATTCTGAGGACACTAAAGTCCCTCTCTTTATCAGGAGAGACCTGGCCGGACTACGGTCAGCAAGGTTGGGATACGGACGATGAAGAAATTCAAAGCCCACCCGCCACCCACTTTGTAGCCACTGTCGACGATTTAACCGACATGCTCAACTTCAACTCTGAAGACATCGATGGTATGGACGACGATGCGGGATGCGAAGAAGAACCACCGCCCACCTCACCATATGATGTATACATGGTGGACGCACCAAAAGATGACAACGAAGAGCGGAAGGACGCACCGAAGGCTTGTTCCCTCGAGAAGCAGTCAAAGCGGTGACGCAAGCGCCGCCCCAAATCCCGCCTCGACATAAATAACGATCACACAGACCCAACGCTGGAGCAGGGAGAACCGCTGCTGGACAACGGCAATCCGGATAATCAAACCGAACAAACAAGTTCTATCAAGGATAATAGTCCGGACGACATAACACCGGACAGGCACCCGGAGCAGCAGAATGCCCGTAAAAGGCTTGTTACCACTGTGAGAAGTCTTAAAAAGTAGAAGCAAAGGCTCAAGGCTGCGCAAGACACACTCCAAATCAGATGCAGTAAAATACTCAACATAGCAGCGAGGTACGGCGACAATCGCCCCTCCAAGAGCTACCCAAAGCGGAAGCTGCTACCTGAACTCGACGAGGAGGCCTGAGACCCCCCACAACCAAATATCAAAGCAGCCACCTGGCCGGATAGACGACCCCTCTACCAACACAGAGCGGCATACAACGCCACTCACAATACAACACGCGACCCATGTGAGGGCTCGCACCCAAAGGACGGCGCAACAAGATCCATCTACGGACCACGCAAGTGCGCCCCAGCATACAATAAAACACAACAAACATCCGAACAACGTGGTACACCCAGCTACAGGGGTGCCGCACACCCCCTATGTTTCACCGATGAGGTGCTGGACCATGAATTTCCAGAGGAATTCAAACCCGTAAACATAGAGGCATACGACGGAACAACAGACCCCGGGGTCTGGATTGAGGACTACATCCTTCATATCCATATGGCTCAAGGAGATGATCTCCACGCCATCAAGTACTTACCCCTCAAGCTCAAAGGGCCAGTTTGTTACTGGCTTAAAGGCCTCCCCGAAAGCTCCATTGGAAGTTGGGAAGAGCTCGAAGACGCCTTTCGGGCAAATTTTCAACGGACTTATGTCCGACCCCCGGATGCGGACGATTTGAGTCATATAACTCAACAGCCCGGAGAGTCAGCCCGAAAGCTTTGGAATAGGTTTATTACTAAAAAGAACCAGATTGTCGACTGTCCGGACGCCGAAGCCTTGGCAGCTTTTAAGCATAGCGTCCGTGATGAATGGCTCGCCAGACACCTCGGCCAAAATAAGCCGAGAATGATGGCCGCATTAACAAACCTCATGACCCGCTTTTGCGCGAGTGAGGACAGATGGCTAGCCAGATGCAGCACCAGCGACCCCAGTACATCTGAAGTTAGAGATGGAAACGGGAAATCTTGGCGCAACAGCAATAACAAACGCCGGAATAAAGAAGACAGCACGAAGGGCACGACAGTAAACGCCGGATTCAAAAGCTCTCGGCCAGGTCAGCAAAAGCCACCCTCTAAAGGCACCAGGGATGAACTGTCCAGCCTCAACAAAATTCTGGACTAAGTATGTCAGATCCATAGTACCCCTGGTAAACCTGCTAATCATACCCACAGAGAATGTTGGGTCTTCAAGCAGTCCGGCAAGCTCAACGGTGTACACAAAGGGGAGGATACACCAAGTGAAGACGAGGACGAGCCTCTCAAGCAAGACACTGGGGAACAAAAGAAATTTCCACCAGAAGTCAAAACAGTAAACGTGTTACACGTGATCAAGGGAAAAAACAACGCGGCACTCCCAGGAAAATATACCCCAGTGCCTGTCACCGCAAAGTCCTGCCACTGGTCGTCTCAACCGATCACTTTCGAGCATCGCGATTACTCAGCAAGTATCCAACGCGCAGGATGGGCTGCCCTAGTATTAGACCCAGTAATTGGCGTATATCACTTCACACAAGTCTTGATGGACGGTGGCAGCAGTCTAAACCTAATATATCAGGATACAATCCGCGGGATGGTAGACCCAACAAAAATTCGCCATAGCAATACTACCTTTAAAGGAGTAATGCTAGGCCCAGGGGCTCGTTGTACAGGCTCCCTCCTACTACAAGTTATATTTGGCTCCCCCGATAACTTCCGTCGCGAGCATTTAACCTTCCACATCGCTCTATTCGAAAGTGGCTATCAAGCACTGCTCGGACGCGAAGCTTTCGCTCGCTTTAATGCAATACCACACTACGCCTCCCTCACACTCAAGATGCCCGGTCCACGTGGCATCATTTCAGTGAAAGGAAATATCAACCGATCTCTGTGCGCCGAAGAGAGTGTAGCTGCCTTGGCAGCCGCACACTAAAGGCGCCCGGACCAGCGAAAGCATCCGATAGGTCGTCAAGACCTCAGACACAACTAATCAAGTCCGGCGCCGCTATTTATACCGAATAAATGGTCACACCCCTATTTGTCAGTACAAGGGGCTCAACACGCGCAGACAAGTGGCAATTTCTTCTCATCTTGAATTATACATGGTTTCTTTAAAAACTATCATTTTTGCACGACAACTTTTTCACCTAAATTCCTCTCTTTTACAGATGATCATTGTGCTACACCCATCCAGGATATGGCACAACGGAGACACAGGCGCAGACATGTAGCAAGGACCCACCCCAGGGATTCTTTTTAGATTAAGACCCTGCGTAAACCTTTTTTACTGTCTGTTGTTGATACATATCCACCATTGAGAAGGATGCTGACGTCTTGGCATGTGGCCACGCCAGAACAATGCACGTACCTGGACACAAGGGGCTTCTTACAAAGGCCATTATTTAGGCCCGGTTTATACCACGAAGACCGAATACCTTAGGGAGTGTTCGGCATCGCGAGTTTGGCCCTATATGCATCAGCTCTGAATCATTGTCTTTGGTCAAATGTTGGGTTTGCCCGGCTCCTGTGTTTTGGTGCCTTATGTTCCGCTTTACCGGCTAAGGTAGCACCAGGAGAACTACTGTGATTGTGCCCTGGTTCATCCGGACGAGCACCTCAGTAGAGAAAGCCGAAAACTGACTGTCATGATATAGCATGAGACTGGTCAACCACTCGATGACCTGTTGGAATGTTAGAATTCCTCCGCCTTAACGAAGGGCCGTTTTCTGGCCAGGCATGTACGCACCCCGGGATCGGGAGAGTGCGGAGCCACCAGGGGCTATCTAGTAGCCCCACTGTCAAACTCCTATGGCTAAGTGAAAGTGCTAAAGCATTATAGTTCGGTTGCCTCGCTCGCTCCGCTATCACCTCCTTAATAGGACCAAGACGTTGGGTTAAGTGTGAACGCGTGTTTTTTGCGAGCACCTCCGCATTATATGCGTGGGGGTTGAAGCCGACAGCTGCAATCTTTAAGGTTATACACATGTATACATAAATGGCCGCCCAGGAGGCATCATATTACTTTCAGGCAAAAGTATAAAAATAGCCTCATAAAAATTTATGAAAGCATTTCTCTTACAATGAGATTACATATCACTCAAACATAATATTTTTTGAGCACTGGGTATCTATCAAACGAGCACCCTCAAGAACTTCTTCAAAGTAGTGCTCAGCAGCCATTCGACCTATGGCCGAATCCCACGCTGCAACAGTGGTAGCATCCATCTCCGCCCAGTATGTTTTAACACGGGCAAAGGTCATCTGTGAGCCCTCTATGCATGCCGACCTCTTCATTCAATTAATGCGCGACACCACGTCAAAGAGCTGCTGCACCAAGCTGAAATAGCTGTTCGGTTTTGGCCTTTCTGGCGATAGCTGATCCACAACAGACCTCATGGCGAGTCCGGACAACCTATTCAGTTCAGCCCATTCGGCTAATTGGTCAGTCAATGAAAGCGGACACTCAGGAGAATGGAATTGTGTCCAAAACAGATGGTCCACTTAATGGTCCGTCTGACCCTGGAAGTACTGGGCCGCATCGGCAGCGCTCGCCGCCAAATCCATATACACATCCTCCGAACTCCACTGCTGATCCAAAGAGGCATACCGTGGATCTCCGAACTTCCTCCTCAACATAAAGGATTTCCCAGCTACAATATCCCCGGCTTCCCGCAACTCCTCCTTCTTCGCCCTCATAGCAGAGCGGATGTCTTTTCTCGTCGCAGCAGCCTTCTCAAGGTCCAATGCCTTCGCTAGGTTTTCCTTTTCAAGAACCCGGCAATGGTCGGCGGCGGCTTTTAATTATATGGCCATCTTGGCCATCTTATCTCGGCTCTCGTCATGCGCGGCCTTCTCGGCTTTCAACTCTTCGGTCGCCTTCAAAGCAGCCGCATTACTAAACCTCGCTTGTTCCTTGGCTCGGGCAAGTTCTGCCCGCAAGGCTTCAACAGTGGCAGCTCCATCTGCAGTCACAACATATTAAAAATACTGGCATCATGCTGCTCTTACTATGTGGCGTTTACCAGATAATGACACTTACCATGTGCCTCGTCAAGCCTTTTGTTAACAAGCTCGATGTCGGCGTCTGCCACATCCAACTTCCGTTTTAAATGGGCAAACTCGCTAGTCCGGCTAGCCACCAGAGCTTCCATCACCTGCACATAGAGGCGGTATGGTTATTACCTGGGAATATGATCCTCTATTCGTCGTTGTTTCCGACGACAACCAGAGTCTCAGGGGCTACTGTCTACATAGGGCACACCTAGCATGTGCAGGATTATCATACATTATTTTACGTACCTCAAAGCCTGTCAATAGACTCATAAAAGCTTCATGCAATCCGCTTTCGGCGGACGAGATTCTCTCCATCACCGTATCCATCAGCATACGGTGTTCATCTGAGATGGCCGCTCGCCCCACCAACCCCCTCAGAACATCCGATCGCACACCAGACGGTGCCGGACCCTTTTGTCTGCTCTCCTCGGGAGCCGGACACTGGGAGCTTCGGGGGTCAATGGGATTATCTTCTGGCCTCATCGGACTCATAGAGGCCCTCTGCGACGACACTTCGGCGTCACCCGCTTCCAGAGCGGAGGAGTCCGGAGGAGGCGTTTCGCTCTCCATCATCTCTGGAAGAAGATCCCCCGAAGACGAGCTCATTTGAGAGGGGCTAAGGCCCGAACTGAAAATATAAATGCGGTGGTTATTTTCTCAAAAGAAAAAGAGGGCATACCTATACTATTAAAGTATTTCGGGTCACTTACGACTCGCTGGAGAATTGATCCCCCCGCGGACTTTGTGCGGCAAGAGCACCCCCCAAGGTAGGACCCTCTATGGGAGACTTCTTCTCCCGTTTGGAAGCTTCGGCTTCCGAATCCCCGGGCGCAGTCCTTTTCCTCCTCCGGTCGTCTTCCTTCATGGAGACGCTCGCTCCCTCGGTTAGAGTGGGCAGCGTTGGGGGCCCGCGTCCGCCCGTATTATCCTCCCCAGTATCTTCCTTCAAGGGCTCCGGGCAAGGTGCGACCTGGAGCATCTTTTCCAATACCGGATTGTCCAAACCCTCAGGGAGGGGGGCCGAACACCGAATCAACTTCGCCTTTGTTATCCAGTCCTGGTCAAAAAGCGAACTCTCAGAAATAACTTCGTAACAAATGAGAGATAGTATGTTCGGCCAGAAGATTCCTTACCTGTTCGGGGCACGGTTACTGCTCAGGCCCACGTCCTCGGTGATTTCCGGACACTCTACCTGAGGGCCGAAGAATGACTTGTACATCTCTTCGTGCGTCAGGCCGAGGAAATTTTGAATGACACGCGGTCCCTCGGGATTGAACTCCCACAAGCGAAGGGGTCGGCGTTTGCAAGGCTGGACTTGACGAACCAGCATAACTTGTATTACCGCAACCAAACTAAAATCTCCATTGAAGAGATCTCGAATGCGGCTTTGTAGTATAGGCACGTCCTTGGCTGGACCCCAGCTCAGACCTCTGCTGATCCATGACATCAGTTGTGGTGGAGGGCCCGAGCGGAAAACAAGGGCGGTCGCCCACTTGGCACTTCTAGGAGCCGTGATGTAGAACCACTCCTGTTGCCACAATTCAGACACCTCTGGAATGGAACCTTTGGGCCATGGAGCTCCCATCATCTTGCGTATTGACGCACCTCCGCACGCTGCATGTTTCCCCTCGATCATCTTCGGCTTTACTTCAAAGGTCTTGAGCCACAGGCCAAAGTGAGGGGTAACCCGGAGGAAGGCCTCACACACGACAATAAATGTCGTGATATGAAGAAAGGAGTCCGGAGCTAGATCATGGAAATCTAGCCCGTAATAAAACATCAAACCCCTGACAAAAGGATCCAGAGCAAGGCCTAGACCTCAGAGGAAGTGGGAGACGAACACAACGTTCTCGTTGGGTTCGGGGGAGGGGACGGCCTGCCCTCGGGCAGGCAGCCGATGCAAAACCTCGGCGGTCAGATATCTGGCCTCCCTCAACTTTTTGATGTCTTCCTCCGTGACGGAGGAAGGCATCCATCAGCCTTGAAGGCTAGATCTAGACTTGATTGAAGGTTTGGAGCACCTGACCTGAACTTTCGGTGTTTGAGCTTCAGGTGGGGGAAGGATTCGATTGAGCGCGGGAGGGAAAAAATAAAAGCCTTGTCCCTTTATAAAGAGGGTGCATATCAGGCGTCCTCTCCGTGGCCGTTTGGACTTGCCTATAGTCTAGGAGTCCTAGAAGCGGTTGGGTTACCCACGCCCGTATTGATGAGAATCCCGGAATAAGGGGACACGATCTCTGCTTTAACAAGACGTGCCAAGGAAACCGCCTCACATGACGCGCTGAGGTGGGATGGTAAAACGATTTGAATAAAGGCTTGGCCGTGGTGCGTCACACTACGGAATACATCAGCAGATTAGATTTGTGTAAATATTATTCTCTCTATGGCAATATGTGGAAACTTATTTTACAGAGCCGGACACTATCTTTGTGTTCAAAATCTTCTATGAAGTACTTGGAGGAGGAACCCGCCTTGCAATGCGGAAGACAATCTGCGTGCCGGACTCGTCGTCATTGAAGCCTGGTTCAGGGGCTACTAAGGGAGTCCTGGATTAGGGGGTGTCCGAATGGCCAGACTATACCTTCAGCTGGACTCCTGGACTATGAAGATACAAGATTGAGGACTTCGTCCCGTGTCCGGAAGGGACTTTCCTTGGCATGGAAGGCAAGCTTGGCGATACAGATATATAGATCTCCTACCATTGTAACCGACTTTGTGTAACCCTAACCCTCTCCGGTGTCTATATAAACCGGAGGGTTTTAGTCCATAGGACAACATACAGAACAACAATCATACCATAGACTAGCTTCTAGGGTTTAGGCTCTCCGATCTCGTGGTAGATCTACTCTTGTACTACCCATATCATCAATATTAATCAAGCAGGACGTAGGGTTTTACCTCCATCAAGAGGGCCCGAGCCTGGGTAAAACTTCGTGCCCCTTGCCTCCTGTTACCATCTGGCCTAGACGCACAGTTCGGGACCCCCTACCCGAGATCCACCGGTTTTGACACCGACAGTAACTTTACTTGAGGCTATATTTTTATTCACCACATGATATGTGTTTTCCTTGGAGCGTCTTTTATGATTTGAGTCTTTGCTTTTTAGTTTGCCACAATCAACCTTGCTGTACACACCTTTTGAGAGAGACACACATGAATCATGACTTATTAGAATACTCTATGTGCTGCGCTTGTATCTTTTGAGCTAGGCAATTTTGCTCCATGGCTCACGCTCATGTATTGTATGAAAGTTGAAATTTTTTGAGAACATGAAAAGTATGAAACAATTGCTTGGCTTGTCATTAGGGTTGTGCATGATTTGAATATTTTGTGTGATGAAGATGGAGCATAGCCAGACTATATGATTTTGTAGGGATAAGCTTTCTTTGTCCATGTTATTTTGAGAAGACATGATTATCTTGTTAGTATGCTTGAAGTATTATTTTTTTATGTCAATATTAATTTTTGTTTTGAATCATAGAGATCTGAACATTCATGTCGCAATAAAGGAAATTACATGGATAAATATGTTAGGTAGCATTCCACATCAAAAATATGTTTTTATCATTTACCTACTCCAGGACGAGCAGGAATTAAGCTTGGGGGTGCTTGATACGTCTCCAATGTATCTATAATTTTTGATTGTTCCATGCTATTGTATTATCTGTTTTGGATGTTTTATATGCATTATTATGCTATTTTATGTGATTTTTGGGACTAATCTATTAACCTAGAGCCCAGTGCCAGTTTTTGTTTTTCCTTGTTTTAGAGTTATGCAGAAAAAGAATACCAAATGGAATGAAACCTTCGCGATGATTTTTCTTGGACCACAAGACATCCAGAGGACTTGGAGTACACTTCAGGGAAGCCACGAGGCACCCACAAGGACGGAGGGCGCGCCTGATGACCCACGAGTATAGGGTATTAGTTGTAGCTCTTTTCGATAAGTAAGAGTGTCGAACCCAATGAGGAGTAGAAGGAAATGACAAGTGGTTTTCAGCAAGGTAATGTCTGCAACTGCTGAAATTGTAAGTAGCAGAGTAGTTTGATAGCAAGATAGCTTGTAACGAGCAAGTAACGATAATAGTATCAAAAGTGCAGCAAGGTATCCCAATCCTTTTGAGGCAAAGGACAGGCCAAAATGGTTTATTATGATAAGCAAAGAATTCTTGAGGGTACACGGGATTTTCATCTAGTAACTTTAAGCATGTTGGTTTGATTCGTGTTCGCTACTTTGATAATTTGATATGTGGGTGGACTGGCGCTTAGGTGATGTTCTTACTTGAACAAACCTCCTACTTATGATTAAACCTCCCGCAAGCATCCGCAACTATGAGAAAATTATTAAGAATAAATTCTAACCATATCATTAAACTTTTGGATCCAATCGGTCCCTTACGGAATAGCGCATAAACTGGGGTTTAAGCTTCTGTCACTCTCGCAACCCATCATCTAATTGCTACTACATAATGCATTCCCTTAGGCCCAAATATGGTGAAGTATCATGTAGTCGACGTTCACTTGACACCACTAAGGGAATCACAACATACATACTATCAAAATATCGAACACATATCAAGTTCACATGATTACTTGCAACATGATTTCTCCCGTGACCTCAAGAACAAAAGTAACTACTCACAAATGATAATCATGCTCAAGATTAGAGGGGTATTAAATATCATACTGGATCTGAACATATAATCTTCCACCAAATAAACCATATAGCAATCAACTACAAGATGTAATCAACACTACTAGTCACCCACAAGCACCAATCTATAGTTCCAGTAACAAGATTAAACACAAGAGATGAACTAGGGTTTGAGATGAGATGGTGTTGTTGAAGGTGTTGATGGAGATTGCCCTACCCAAGATGGAAGAGTTGTTGGTGATGATGATGACGATGATTTCCCCCTACGGGAGGGAAGTTCCCTCAGCGGAATCGCTCCGCTAGAGGGAAAAGGTGCTCCTGCCCAAGTTCCGCCTCGAGACAGCGGCGCTCCGTCCCAAAAGTAGTCTCCTTATTTTTTCTAGGTCAAAATGACTTATATACCAGCAGACGGGCACCGAAGGTGGGCCTGGGTGAGCACAACCCACTAGGGTGTGCCTGGGCTCCCTGGCGCGCCCAGGTGGGTTGTGCCCACCTGGTGGGGCCCCTCTGGTACTTATTTGCTCCAATATTGTTCATATATTCCATAAAAATTCTCCATGAAGTTTCAACTTGTTTGGAGTTGTGTAGAATAGGTAGCCTGACATAGCTTTTCCAGATCCAGATTTCCAGCTGCCGGAATTCTCCCTCTTTATGTATACCTTGCATATTATGAGAGAAAAGGCATTAGAATTACTCAAAAAAACATTATTATGGATAAAAACATCATAACTAACAGTAGAAAAACATGATGCAAAATGGACGTATCAGCGCCCAGGGGGTAGGGCGCGCACCCACCCTTGTGGGCCCCTCGTGACTCCACCGACCTATTTCTTACGCCTATATATTCTCAAATATTCCCAAACCAACAAGGAGAGCCACGAAAACACTTTTCCAATGCCACAACCTTCTGTACCCATGAGATCCCATCTAGGGGCCTTTTCCGGCATCCTGCCAGAGGGGGATTCGATCACGGAGGGCTTCTACATCAACACCATTGCCTCTTCGATGAAGCGTGAGTAGTTTACCTCAGACCTACGGGTCCATAGCTAGTAGTTAGATGGCTTCTTCTCTCTCTTTGATTCTCAATACCATGTTCTCCTCGATGTTCTTGGAGATCTATTCGATTTAATACCTTTTTGCGGTGTGTTTGCTGAGACCCGATGAATTGTGGATTTATGATCAGCTTATCTATGAATCTTATTTGATTCTCCTCTGAATTCTTATATGCATGATTTTATATCTTTGCAAGTCTCTTCGAACTAGAAGTGCTTAGCTTTGTGTTCAATCTTGTGGTGCTCGATCCTAGTGACAGAAGGGGAACTGACACGTATTGTATTGTTGCCATCGAGGATAACAAGATGGGGTTTTTGTTGGGGAACGTAGCATGCAATTTCAAAAAGTTTCTACGCTCACACAAGATCTATCTAGGAGATGCATAGCAACGAGAGGGGAAGAGTGTGTCCACGTACCCTCGTAGACCGAAAGCGGAAGCGTTTGACAATGCGGTTGATGTAGTCGAACTTCTTCTCGTTCTGACCAATCAAGCACCGAACGTACGACACCTCCGAGTTCTGCACACGTTTAGCTTGATGACGCCCCTCGAACTCTTGATCCAGCAAAGTGTCGAGGGAGAGTTTCGTCAACACGGCGGCGTGGTGACTGATGACCCACAACTATAGGGGATCTATCATAGTCCTTTTGATAAGTTAGAGTGTCGAACCCAATGAGGAGCAGAAGGAAATGAGAAGCAGGTTTCAGTAAGGTATTCTCTACAAGCACTGAAATTATCGGTAACAGATAGTTTTGTGATAAGGTAATTCGTACCGCATAACAAGTAACAAAAGTAAACAAGGTGCAGCAAGGTGGCCCAATCCTTTTTGTAGCAAAGGACAAGCCTGGACAAACTCTTATATAAAGGAAAGCGCTCTCGAGGACACATGGGAATTGTCGTCAAGCTAGTTTTCATCATGCTCATATGATTCACGTTCGTTACTTTGATAATTTGATATGTGGGTGGACCAGTGCTTGGGTACTGCCCTTCCTTGGACAAGCATCCCACTTATGAGTAACCCCCCTCGCAAGCATCCGCAACAATGAAAGAAGAATTAAAGTAAACCTAACCATAGCATGAAACATATGGATCCAAATCAGCCCCTTACGAAGCAACTCATAAACTAGGGTTTAAGCTTCTGTCACTTTAGCAACCCATCATCTACTTATTACTTCCCAATGCCTTCCCCTAGGCCCAAACAATGGTGAAGTGTCATGTAGTCGACGTTCAAATAAGACCACTAGAGGAAAGACAACATACATCTCATCAAAATATCGAATGAATACCAAATTCACATGACTACTTATAACAAGACTTCTCCCATGTCCTCAGGAACATACGTAACTACTCACAAATCATATTCATGTTCATAATCAGAGGGGTGTTAATGTGCATAAAGGACCTGAACATATAATCTTCCCCCGAATAAACCAACTAGCATCAACTACAAGGAGTAATCAACACTACTAGCAACCAATAGGTACCAATCTGAGGTTTTGAGACAAAGATCAGATATAACAGATGAACTAGGGTTTGAGAGGAGATGGTGTTGGTGAATATGTTGATGGAGATTGACCCCTTCCCGATGAGAGGATCGATGGTGATGACGATGGTGACGATTTGCCCCTCCCACAGGGATGATTTCTGGCAGAAGAGCTCCGCAGGAGCCCTAGATTGGTTCCGCCAAGGTTCCGCCTCGAGACGCGACGCTTCGTCCCAAAAGCTTCCTTCTGATTTTTTTCCAGGGCAAAAGACACCTTATACGAGAAGATGGGCATCAAGGGGCTTCCAGGTGGCCCACGAGGCAGGGGGCGCGCCCTCCACCCTCGTGGATAGTGGGTGGCCCCCCTCTGGTGCTTTCTTCTCCCAATATTTTTAATATATTCCAAAACAGACTTTCGTGGAGTTTCAGGACTTTTGGAGTTGTGCAGAATAGGTGTCTAATATTTGGTTCTTTTCCATCCCGGGATTCCAACTGCTGGCATTCTCCCTCTTCATGTAAACCTTGTAAAATAAGAGAGAAAAGGCATAAGTATTGTGACATAATGTGTAATAATAGCCCATAATGCAATAAATATCGAGATGAAAGCATGATGCGAAATGGACGTATCAACTCCTCCAAACTTAGACCTCGCTTGTCCTCAAGCGGAAGCCGATATCAAAAAATATGTCCACATGTTTAGAGATAGAGGTGTCGATAAAATAAAATATGGACATGAGGGCATCATGATCATTCTTAGAATAGCAACATATATTTATTGTCATATGATTTCTTATGCTGAAGTAACAATCTATTCACAATGTAAAGTATGAATTAGAAACTTCATTGAAAAACTAGCAAACTATAATCTCAGTCATTCAAGCAATTGCAATTTATCATAACATCGGAAAGAGTCAATATAAGAGCTTTTCAGCAAGTCCACATACTCAACTATCATTTAGTCTTTCACAATTGCTAACACTCAGGCAATACTTATGGGTATGAAGTTTTAATCGGACACAAAGAAAGATAGGGGCTTATAGTTTTGCCTCCCAACCTTTTACCTCAAGGGTAACGTCAACAATAATGCTTTATGAAAACCCACATCCAATTGGATATATATATATATATATATCAAGACCTTTCCAACACATAGTGCTTGCCAAAGGATAAAGTATAAAAAGGAAAGGTGAAGATCACCATGACTCTTGTATACGGTATAAGACAAAAATAAAATATAGGCCCTTCGCAGAGGGAAGCAGAGGTTGTCATGTGCTTTTATGGTTGGATGCACAAAATCTTAATGCAAAATAACATCACTTTATATTGCCACTTGTGATAGGGACCTTTATTATGCAGTCCATCGCTTTTATTTCTTCCATATCACAAGCTCGTATAAAGCTTATTTTCTCCGCACTAATATGTCATACATATTTAGAGATCCATTTTTGTTTCTTGCAACAATGACAACTTACTTGAAGGATCTTACTCAATCCATAGGTAGATATGGTGGACTCTCATGGCAAAACTGGTTTTAGGGATATTTGGAAGCACAAGTAGTATCTCTACTTGGTGCAAAGAATTTGGCTTGCATGTGGGGAAAAGGCAAGCTCAACATGTTGGATGATAAATGAAAATATAATTTATTTCGGATAAGAAAACATAACTCATTACATTGTCTTCCTTGTCCAACATCAACTTTTTAACATGTCATATTTTAATGAGTGCTCACAATCATAAAAGATGTCCAAGATAGTATATTTATATGTGAAAACCTCTCTTTCTTTATTACTTCCTATTAATTGCAACGATGACCAAAACTATGTCAACTCTCAACAACTTTTATTCATCATACTCTTTATATGTGAAGTCATTACTCTCCATAAGATGAATATGATCTTTTTATTTCTTTTTATTCTTTTATTCCCTCAAGATCATAGCAAGATAACCAAGCCCTCGATTCAAGACTAATCTTTATTATATATAGCTCACGGACTCAATTACATAGATAAGGATCAACATAAAAACTCAAAGCTAGATCATACTAAACTTTATTCTACTAGATCAAGATATAACCAAAAGGATCGAACTAAGAAAAACGGTAAATATAGAAGTATGATGGTGATATGATATTGGGGCACCTCCCCCAAGCTTGGCAGTTGCCAAGGGGAGTGCCCATACCCATGTATTTATGTCTCTTTCTTCGGAGGTGGTGATGATGGAGTTGTTGATGACATAGGCTTCTTCTTTAATTTGCGCTTGAGGATAGAATTTTGCTCCCTTAGGTCATCGATCTCCTGCTCAAGGCTTAATATCTTTCTGCATAGTTCCTGTTTGTTCACCTGCAAGAGGCGAAAAGGGATAAACTCGATCTTAGGTTTCTTTGCTCTATCAGGGTGGCTTGACTTTTTGAACTCCACATGCATGTCCCTAGGTTGAGGCAATGTGACTTCATCTTCATCTGAGCTCGTCTCATCCTTTCCCCTAGGATCATAGTCTTCTTCTTCCTCCGTAGTCCAACCACAATGATCCAAATCCATGTAGACCTTAGAGTCTGCAAGGTAATCAGCCACATAGCTTTCTCCCTCCGAATCCTGGGACGAGATATTGCTCTAATCTACGACAGAAACGACTCAAAACAAAAATAGAGGATTTTGTCGTGGTACGGCGTTAAAAACCTTTGGGAGATTATATAATGAATTTTTACCAACCATAAGAAGTATCGTGCAAGAAAATGGAGACCGGAGAGCACATGAGGTGCCCACGAGGCAGGGGGCGCGCCCAGGGGGGTAGGGTGCACCCTCAACCCTCGTGGATGCCTAGTGTCCTTTCCGGACTACTTCTTATTTTCCTATTTTATTAAGTCTTCCAAAACTGAGAAAAAATGTTGTTAGAACTATTTTGGAGTCGGTTTACTTACCGTACCACATACATATTCCTTTTCGGAGTCTAAAACGTTATGGAAAGTGACCCTTATGTACTCCTCGGGGTTACGGTGTTAATAACATTGGTTTCAACATTTATGGGATTACCTGAGATATAATGTTCGATTCTTTGACCATTCACCACCTTCGGATTTGTGCCTTCAAAGTTGTTGATTTTTATGGCACCGGAACGATAGACCTCCTCGATAACATAAGGACCTTCCCATTTAGAGAAGAGTTTTCCTGCAAAAAATCTTAAATGAGAGTTGTATAACAAAACATAATCACCTACATTAAACTCACGCTTTTGTATCCTTTTGTCATGCCATCTTTTAACTTTTTCTTTAAACAGTTTGGCATTCTCATAGGCCTGGGTTCTC
Source organism: Triticum aestivum (assembly GCF_018294505.1). Classification (NCBI taxonomy): domain Eukaryota; kingdom Viridiplantae; phylum Streptophyta; class Magnoliopsida; order Poales; family Poaceae; genus Triticum; species Triticum aestivum. The sequence goes on from NC_057812.1 coordinate 123,587,175, forward strand.
CACTCATTAAGTGAGCTAATGTCAAATAGTCTCTTCTCACCGGCAAGTTTGAAATCATAATTAAGCTCTTTAACGGCCCAATATGCCTTATGTTCTAGTTCTAGAGGTAAGTGACATGCTTTTCCATAAACCATTTTATACGGAGACATACCCATAGGATTTTTATATGCAGTTCTATAGGCCCATAATGCTCATCAAGTTTCTTGGACCAATTCTTTCTAGATCTATTAATAGTCTTTTGCAAAATTAATTTAATCTCTCTATTACTCATTTCTACTTGACCACTAGACTGTGGGTGGTATGGAGATGCAATTCTATGATTGACATCATACTTAGCAAGCATTTTACGAAAAGCACCATGAATAAAATGTGAACCACCATCAGTCATTAAGTATCTAGGGGCTCCAAACCTTGGAAAAATTAACTTCTTTAAGCATCTTAATAGAGGTGTTATGATTAGCACTACTAGTTGGAATAGCTTCTACCCACTTAGTAACGTAATCAACATCAACTAAAATATGTGTATACCCATTAGAGGAAGGAAACGGTCCCATATAATCAAAGCCCCACACATCAAATGGTTTAATAACAAGTGAATAGTTCATAGGCATTTCTTGATGTCTACTAATATTACCAATTCTTTGACATTCATCACAAGACAAGACGAACTTACGGGCATCTTTGAAAAGAGTAGGCCAATAAAAACCATATTGCAATACCTTATGTGCAGTTCTATCTCAGTGTGGTGTCCTCCATAAGCCTCGGAGTGACACTTGCGTAGGATCTGTTCCTGTTCATGCTCAGGTACACAACGTCTAATAATACCATCTACTCCTTCTTTATAAAGGTTTGGGTCATCCCAGAAGTAATGTCTCAAATCATAGAAAACCTTTTTCTTTTGCTGGTATGTGAAACTAGGTTGTATTAATTTAGCAACAATGTAATTAGCATAATCAGCATACCATGGAGCAGTACGAGAAGCATTTGTGATAGCTAATTGTTCATTAGGAAAACTATCATCAATAGGGAGTGGGTCATCAAAAACATTTTCTAACCTAGACAAGTTGTCTGCAACGGGGTTCTCAGCTCCCTTCCTATCAATAATATGCAAATCAAATTCTTGTAGCAAGAGAACCCATCTAATAAGTCTAGGTTTAGCATCTTTCTTTTCCATAAGGTATTTAATAGCAGCATGATCAGTGTGAATAGTTACTTTAGAATCAACAATATAAGGTCTGTACTTATCACAAGCAAATACAACTGCTAAAAATTCTTTTTTAGTAGTAGCATAATTTCTCTGGGCATTGTCTAGAGTGTTACTAGCATATTGGATAACATTTAATTTCTTATCAACTCTTTGTCCTAGAACAGCACCTACAACATAATCACTAGCATCACACATAATTTCAAAGGATAAATTCCAATCAGGTGGCTGAACAATAGGTGCAGAAATCAAGGCTTTCTTAAGTATTTCAAATGCTTCTACACAATCATCATCAAATACAAAAGGAACATCTTTTTGTAGCAGATTAGTCAGAGGCCTAGAATTTTTTGAGAAGTCTTTAATGAACCTCCTATAAAAATCGACATGACCAAGGAAACTTCTTATACCTTTAATGTCCATAGGACGCGACATCTTTTCAATAGCATGAACTTTAGCTTTATCAACTTCAATACCTCATTTAGAAATTTTATGCCCTAAGACAATACCTTCATTAACCATAAAGTGACACTTCTCCCAATTCAAGACAAGATTAGTTTCTTCACATCTCTACAAAACTCGATCAAGGTTGCTTAAGAAATCATCAAAAGAAGTTCCATACACGGAGAAATCATCCATGAAAACCTCAACAATCTTTTCACAAAAGTTAGAGAATATAGCAGTCATACATCTTTGAAAGGTAGCAGGTGCATTATATAAACCAAAAGGCATACGTCTATAAGCAAAGGTACCGAAAGGGCAAGTAAAAGTGGTCTTTTCCTGATCCTCTTTCAACAGAGGTATTTGAGAGAAACCAGAATAACCGTCTAGAAAGCAAAAATGTGTATGTTTGGATAATCTTTCTAGCATTTGATCAATAAAAGGTAAAGGGTAATGATCCTTTCTAGTAGCTTTATTTAATTTGTGGAAATCAATTACCATTCTATAACCTGTAATAATTCTTTGTGGGATCAATTCGTCTTTATCATTAGGAACAACAGTAATACCTCCCTTCTTAGGGACACAATGGACAAGACTTACCCACTTACTATCAGCAAAAAGATAAATTATACATGCCTCCAGAAGCTTTAGTATTTCATTTCTTACCACTTCTTTCCTCTTAGGATTTAACTGTCATTGGTGATCAACAACTGGTTTAGCATCTTTCTCCAATTTTATTTTGTGCTGGCATAGAGTGGGACTAATGCCCTTAAGATCATCAAGAGTATATCCAATAGCAGGACAGTGCTTCTTCAGAGTTTTCAATAATTTCTCTTCTTCCTGCTCTGAAAGGTTAGCACTAATAATAACAGGATATATCTTATTTTCATCAAGATAAACATATTTAAGAGTATCAGGTAATGGTTTAAGCTCAAACACGGGATCACCCTTGGGTGGAGGAGGATCCCCTAGAATTTTAACAGGCAAGTTGTGTTTCAAAATAGGTCCCTGTTTAAAGAATACTTCATCTATTTCCCTTCTTTCATTCATAAACATATCATTTTCATGGTCTAGCAAATATTGTTCTAAAGGATCATTAGGAGGCACGACAATAGAAGCAAGACCAATAATTTCATATTTACTAGGCAATTCTTTATCATGGGTTTGTTTATGAAATTTAGCAAAATTGAAATAATGAGACATATCCCCTAAACCAACAATAACAATATCCTTTTCACAGTCTATCTTAGCATTAACAGTATTCAAGAAGAGTCTACCAAATATAATGGGACAAAAGTCATCTTGTGGGGAAGCAAGAACAAGAAAATCAGTAGGATATTTAATTTTCCCACACAAGACTTCAACATCTCTAACAATCCCAACTGGTGAAATAGTATCTCTATTGTCAAGCTTAATAGTAACATCGATATCTTCTATCTGAGCAGGTGCAATATCATGCATAATTTCTTTATATAAAGTATAAGGTATTGCACTAACACTAGCACCCATATCACATAAGCCATGATAACGGTGATCTCCTATTTTAACAGAAACAACAGGCATGCCAACAACAGGTCTATGTTTATTTTTAGTATCGGGTCTAGCAATTCTAGCAGCTTCATCATAGAAGTAAATAACATGCCCATCAATATTATCGACCAAGAGATCCTTAACTATAGCAATACTAGGTTCAATTTTAATTTTCTCAGAGGGTGTAGGTGTTCTAGCATTACTCTTACAAACCACAGTTGAAGCTTTAGCATCATCCTTTATTCTAACAGAGAAAGGTGGTTTCTCAATATAAGCGGTAGGAACAATAGGATCAACGCAAATGAATAACCGTATTGCAATAAACATGATCCAATCATATTCATGCTCAATGCAAACACCAAATAACATTTATTTAGGTCCAACACTAATCCCGAGGGTAGAGGGAGTGTGCGATGGTCATCTTATCAACCTTGGAATCACTTCCAACACACATCATCACCTCGCCCTTAACTAGTCTCTGTTCATTCTGTAACTCCTGTTTCCAGTTACTAATCTTAGCAACTGAACGAGTATCAAATACCCTGGGGTTACTATGAACACTAGTAAAATACACATCAATAACATGCATATCAAATATACCTTTGTTCACTTTTCCATCCTTCTTATCCGCCAAGTATTTGGGGTAGTTCCGCTTCCAGTGACCATTCCCTTTGCAATAGAAGCACTCAGTTTCAGGCTTAGGTCTAGCTTTGGGCTTCTTCATGGGAGTGGCAACTTGCTTGTCATTCTTCTTGAAGTTCCCTTTCTTTTCTTTTGCCCTTTTTCTTGAAACTAGTGGTCTTGTCAATCATCAACACTTGATGCTTTTTCCTGATTTCTACATTCGTCAATTTCAGCATCGCGAAGAGCTCGGGAATCGTTTTCGTCATCCCTTGCATATTATAGTCTATCACGAAGTTCTAGTAGCTTGGTGATAGTGACTAGAGAACTCCGTCAATCACTATATTTATCTAGAAGATTAACTCCCACTTGATTCAAGAGATTGTACTACCCCAACATTCTGAGTACATGCTCACTGGCTGAGCCATTCTCCTCCGTCTTGTCGGCAAAGTACTTGTCAGAGGTCTCATACCTCTTAACAAGGGAATGAGTCTGAAATATCATTTTCAGCTCTTGGAACATCTCATATGCTCCATGGCATTCAAAACATTTTTAAAGTCCCGGTTCTAAGCCATAAAGCATGGTGCACTAAACTATCAGGTAGTCATCATACTGAGCTTGTCAAACATTCATAACGTCTTCATCTGCTCCTGCAATAGGTCTATCACCTAGCGGTGCATCAAGGACATAATTCTTCTGTGCAGCAATGAGGATAATCGACAGATCACGGACCCAGTCCGCATCATTGCTACTATCATCTTTCAAGTTAGTTTTCTCTAGGAACATATCAAAAATAAAATAGGGGAGCTATATGCGAGCTATTGATCTATAATATAGATATGCAAATACTATCAGGACTAAGTTCATCATAAATTAAGTACAATTAATCAAATTACTTAAGAACTCCCACTTATATTGACATCCCTCAAGTCATTTAAATGATCACGTGATCCATATCAACTAAACCATGTCCGATCATCACGTGAGATGGAGTAGTTTTCGATGGTGAACATCTCTATGTTGATCATATCTATTATATGATTCACGTTCGACATTTCGGTCTCCAATGTTCCGAGGCCATGTCTGTACATGCTAGGCTCGTCAAGTTTAACCCGAGTATTCAACATGTGCAAAACTGTCTTGCACCCATTGTATGTGAACGTAGAGCTTATCAGACCCGATCATCACGTGGTGTCTCAGCACGACGGACTGTCACAATGGTGCATACTCAGGGAGAACACTTATACCTTGAAATTTTAGTGAGGGATCATCTTATAATGCTACTGCCATATTAAGCAAAATAAGATGCATAAAAGATAAACATCACATGCAATCAAAATATGTGACATGATATGGCCATCATCATCTTGTGCCTTTGATCTCCATCTCCAAAGCACCATCATGATCTCCATCGTCGCCGTCTTCAAACCTTGATCTCCATCGTAGCGTCATGGTCGTCTCGCCAACTATTGCTTCTACAACTATCGCTAACGCATAGTGATAAAGTAAAGAAATTACATGGCATTTGCATTTCATACAATGAAGCGACAACCATAAGGCTCCTGCCAGTTACCGATAACTTTTACAAAACATGATCATCTCATACAATAACATATATCACATCATGTCTTGCCATATCGCATCACAACATGCCCTGCAAAAACAAGTTAGACGTCCTCTACTTTGTTGTTGCAAGTTTTACATGGTTGCTACGGGCTTTTAGCAAGAACCGTTCTTACCTATGCATCAAAACCACAACGGTGATTTATCAAGTTTGTTGTTTTAACTTTCAACAAGGACAAGCCACAGTCAAATTTGATTCAACTAAAGATGGAGAAGCAGACACCCACCAGCCACCTTTATGCAAAACTAGTTGCATGTCTATTGGTGGAACCGGTCTCATAAACGTGGTCACGTAATGTTGGTCGGGCCGCTTCATCCAACAATACCGCAGAATCAAAATAAGACATTGGTGGTAAGCAGTATGACGATCATCGCCCACAACTCTTTGTGTTCTACTCGTGCATATCATCTACGCATAGACCTGGCTCTGATGCCACTATTGGGGAACATAGCATGCAATTTCAAAAAAATTCTATGCTCACGCAAGATCTATCTAGGAGATGCATAGCAACGAGAGGGGAAGATGAAGTAAATATGCCCTAGAGGCAATAATAAAGTTGTTATTTATATTTTCTTATATCATGATAAATGTTTATTATTCATGCTAGAATTGTATTAACCGAAAACTTAGTACATGTGTGAATACATAGACAAACAGAATGTCACTAGTATGCCTCTACTTGACTAGCTCGTTGAATCAATGATGGTTATGTTTCCTAACCATAGACATGAGTTGTCATTTAATTAATGAGATCACATCATTAGAGAATGATGTGATTGACTTGACCCAACCATTAGCTTGGCACGATGATCGTTTAGTTTGTTGATATTGCTTTCTCCATAACTTATACATGTTCCTATGACTATGAGATCATGCAACTCCCGAATGCCGGAGGAACACTTTGTATGCTACCAAATGTCACAACATAATTGGGTGATTATAAAGGTTCTCTACAGGTGTCTCGGATGGTGTTTGTTGAGCTGGCATAGATCGAGATTAGGATTTTTCACTCTGACTGTCGGAGAGGTATCTCTGGGCCCTCTCGGTAATGCACATCACTATAAGCCTAGCAAGCAATGTGACTAATGAGTTAGTTATGGGATGTTGCATTACGGAACGATAAAGAGACTTGCCAGTAACGAGATTGAACTAGGTATTGAGATGCCGACGATCGAATCTCGGGCAAGTAACATACCGATGACAAAGGGAACAACGTATGTTGTTATGCGGTTTGACCGATAAAGATCTTCGGAGAATATGTAGGAGACAATATGAGCATCCAGGTTCCGCTATTGGTTATTGACCGGAGATGTGTCTCGGTCATGTCTACATAGTTCTCGAACCCATAGGGTCTGCACGCTTAACATTCTGTGACTATTTGTATTATGAGTTATGTGATTTGATGAACGAAGCTTGTTCGGAGTCCCGGATGAGATCGGGGACATGACGAGGAGTCTTGAAATGGTCAAGACGTAAATATCAATATATTGGAAGGCTATATTCAGACATCGGAAAGGTTCCGAGTGATTCGGGTATTTTTGGGAGTACCAGATAGTTACGGGAATTTGTATTGGGCCTTAATGGGCCATACGGGAAAGGAGAGAAAGGCCTCAAGGGTGGCCACACCCCTTCCCCATGGACTGGTCCGAATTGGACTAGGGAAAGGGGGCGCCCCCTTCCTTCCTTCTCCTTCTTCCTTCCCTTTTCCTATTCCATGTGGGAGGTGGAATCCTAATAGGACTAGGGAGTCCTAGTAGGACTCCACACTTTAGGCGCGTCCTATGAGGGCCGGCCTCCTCCTCCCTCCATCCTTTATATACGTGGCCAGGGGGCACCCCATAGACACACAAGTTGATCATTGATCTCTTAGCCGTGTGCGGTGCCCCCCTCCACCATAATCCACCTCGATCATATCATAGCGGTGCTTAGGCGAAGCCCTGTTCCGGTAGCATCGTCATCACCGTCATCATGCCGTCATGCTGACGAAGCTCTCCCTCGACACTCTGCTAGATCATGAGTTCGTGGGACGTCACCGAGACGAACATGTGCAGATCGCGGAGGTGCCATACTTTCGGTACTAGGATAGGTCGATCGTGAAGACGTACGACTACATCAACCGCATTGTCATAAGGCTTCCGCTTACGGTCTATGAGGGTACATGGACAACACTCTCCCCTCTTGTTGCTATGCATCACCATGATCTTGAGTGTGCATAGGAAAATTTTGAAATTACCGCGTTCCCCAACAGTGGCATCTGAGTCAGATCTATGCGTAGATGTTATATGCACGAGTAGAACACAAAGGAGTTGTGGGCGTGGGTATATACATGTTGCTTGCCATCACTAATTGATTCTTGATTCATCGGTATTGTTGGATGAAGCGGCTCAGACCGACATTACGCGTACGCTTACGCAAGACTGGTTCTACCGACGTGCTTCGCACACAGGTGGCTGGTGGGTGTCAGTTTCTCCAACTTTAGTTGAATCGGATTCAATGAACAGGGTTCTTTCTAAAGATTAAAAAGCAATCACTATACCGCATTGTGGTTTTTGATGCGTAGGTAAGAACGGTTCTTGCTCAGCCGTAGCAGCCACGTAAAACTTGCAACAACAAAGTAGAGGACGTCTAACTTGTTTTGCAGGGCATGTTGTGATGTGATATGGTCAAGACGTGATGAGATATAAATTGTTGTATGAGATGATCATGTTTTGTTAAAGTTATCGGCAACTGGCAGGAGCCTTATGGTTGTCTCTTTATTGCATAAGATGCAAGCACCATATAATTGCTTTACTTTATCGCTATGTGATAGCAATAGTTGCAAAAGAAATAGTTGGTGAGACGACCATGTTACGACACGTTGATAGAGATCAAGATGATGGAGATCATGGTGTCATGCCAGTGATGATAGAGATCATGACGGTGTTTTAGAGATGGAGATCAAAGGCACAAGATGATGATGGCCATATCATGTCACATATTTTGATTGCATATGATGTTTATCCTTTATGTATCTTATTTTGCTTAATTCGGCGGTAGCATTATAAGATGATCTCTCACTAAATTTCAAGGTATAAGTGTTCTCCCTGAGTATACACCATTGCGATAGTTTGTCGTGCCGAGACACCACGTGATGATCAGGTGTGATATGCTCTACGTTCACATACAACGGGTGCAAGCCAGTTTTGCACACGCGAAATACTCGGGTTAAACTTGACGAGCCTAGCATATGCAGATATGGCCTCGAAACACTGGAGACCGAAAGGTCAAGCGTGAATCATATAGTAGATATGATCAACATAGTGATGTTCACCATTGAAAACTACTCCATCTCACGTGATGATCGGATATGGTTTAGTTGATTCGGATCACGTGATCATTTAGATGACTAGAGGGATGTCTATCTAAGTGGGAGTTCTTAAGTAATATGATTAACTGAACTTTAATTTATCATGAACTTAATCCTGATAGTATTTGCATATCTATGGTGTAGATCAATTGCTCGCATATAGCTTCCCCGTTTTATTTATGATATGTTCCTAGAGAAAACTATGTTGAAAGATGTTAGTAGCAATGATGCGGACTAGCTCCGTGATCTGAGGATTATCCTCATTACTGCACAGAAGAATTATGTCCTTAATGCACCGCTAGGTGATGGACCTTTTGCAAGAGCAGATGCAGACATTATGAACGTTTGGTAAAGCTCGGTATGATGACTGCTTGATAGTTTAGTGCACCATGCTTTATGGCTTAGAACCAGGACTTAAAAAATGTTTTGAACGCCATGGAACATGTAAGATGTTCTAAGAGTTGAAATTGGTATTTCATACTCATGCCCGGGTCGGGAGGTATGAGACCTCTAACAAGTACTTTGCCTACAAGATGGAGGAGAATGGCTCAACCAGTGAGCATGTGCTCAGATTGTCTGAGTACTACAATCGCTTGAATCAAGTGGGAGTTAATCTTCCAGATAAAAAGGTGATTGACAGAGTTCTCTAGTCACTATCACCAAGTTACTGGAACTTCGTGATGAACTATAATATGCAAGGGATGATGAAAATGATTCCCGAGCTCTTCGTGATGCTGAAATCGATGAAGGTAGAAATCAAGAAAAGCATCAAATGTTGATGGTTGACAAAACCACTAGTTTCAAGTAAAAGGGCAAGGAAAAGAAAGGGAACTTTAAGAAGAATGGCAAGCAAGTTGCCACTCCCATGAAGAAGCCCAAAGCTAGACCCAAGCCTGAAACTGAGTGCTTCTACTTCAAAGAAAATGGTCACTGGAAGTGGAACTGCCCTAGATACTTGGCGGATAAGAAGGATGGCATAGTGAACAAAGGTATATATATTTGATATGGGCCATTTGCTTTTCTGTCCCTAACTCGAACCACCTAATCAGATATACCCCTAATTTGAAAGCCTGCTCAAATTTTCCCCTCCGCTGTTAGGTGCCCTTATAGAAATGCCCTTCTGCGTCGTTACCGTCCAGTCAAACAGCTTTGACCGTCCTGAAAAAAATAGCAAAAAAAATCTAAAAAATCTAAAATTTTGTGAGATCGAAAATACTCATGTGCCCAAGGTGTGTGCAAATTTTCGTGCTATTTGGACATTCCAGGAGCTCGTGGCGAGGAAAAACAGTTAATATGCACACTTCTGAAAAAGAAATTTGAAATAAAATAGCAAGAAAATTTAAATAAATATGAAATTTTTTGGCATCAAAGTGGCTTGGGTGCACAAGGTGCTTGCAAGTTTTTGTGATCAAATGACATGCGAGGAGCTCTAGCAAGAAAAAACAAAATAGTCATTTTTCCCAAGTTTTTTCCTGAGCCAAATTTTGTTTTTTTCTCCACAAGCCCCTCCAATGTCCAAACACAACAAAAATCTGCACGTAGCTTGCAGACTCGCGCCTCTTTGATGCCAAAATATTTCATATTTTTTTGAATTTTCTTGCTATTTTTTGAATTTACTGTTCACAGGCTTACATATTTATTGTTTTTCCTTTGACACGAGCTCCTGGAATGTACAAACAACATGAAACTTTTCACGCACCTTGCAAACCTAAGTATCTTTGATCCCACGAATTTTCTGATTTTTTAGAATTTTTTTGCTATTTTTTTCAGGACGGTCAAAGCCCTTTGACCGGCTTTGACCTGCTTTGACTGGACGATAACGGAACAGAAGGGTATTTCTGTAAGTGCACCTAACGGCGGAGGGGCAAATTTGAGTAGGCTTTGAAATTAGGGGTAAATCTGAGAGTAGGCGCAAATTAGGGTCATAGATGTAAATGTCCCATTTGATATACATGTTATTGATGTGTACTTTACTAGTGTTTATAGCAAACCCCTCGGTATTTGATACTGGTTCAGTTGCTAAGAGTAGTAACTCGAAACAGGAGTTGCAAAATAAACAGAGACTAGTTAAGGGCGAGGTGATGATGTGTGTTGGAAGTGATTCCAAGGTTGATAAGATCACCATCGCACACTCCCTTTACCTTCGGGATTAGTGTTGAACCTAAAATAAATGTTATTTGGTGTTTGCGTTGAGCATGAATATGATTGGATCATTTTTATTGCAATACGGTTATTCATTTGTGTCAAAGAATAATTGTTGTTCTATTTACATGAATAAAACCTTCTATGGTCATACACTCAATATAAATGGTTTATTGAATCTCGATCGTAGTGATGCATATATGGATAATATTGAAGCCTAAAAATGCAAAGTTAATAATGATAGTGCAACTTATTTGTTGCATTGCTGTTTAGGTCATATTGGTGTAAAGCGCATGAAGCAATTCCATGTTGATGGGCTTTTGTAATAACTTGATGCTTGAGAACCATGCCTCATGGGCAAGATGACTAAGACTCCGTTCTCCGGAACAATGGAGCGAGCAACCGACTTATTGGAAATAATACATACTGATGTATGCGCTCCGATAAGTGTTGAGGCTCATGGCGGGTATCTTTATTTTCTGACCTTCACAGATGATTAGAGAAGATATGGGTATATCTACTTAATGAAACATAAGTCTGAAACATTTGAAAAGTTCAAAGAATTTCAGAGTGAAGTGGAAAATCATCGTAGCAAGAAAATAAAGTTTCTACGATCTGATCGCGGATGCGAATATTTGAGTTACGAGTTTGGTCTTCATTTGAAACAATGCGGAATAGTTTCGCAACTCACGCCACCTGGAACACCACAGCGTAATGGTGTGTCTCAACGTCATAACCGTACTTTATTAGATATAGTGCGATCTATGATGTCTCTTACCGATTTATCACTATCGTTTTGGGGTTATGCATTAGAGACAGCTACATTCATGTTAAATAGGCCACCATATAAATCCGTTGAGACGACACCATATGAACTGTGGTTTAGCAAGAAACCTAAGCTGTCGTTTCTTAAAGTTTGGGGCTATGATGCTTATGTGAAAAAGTTTCAACCTGATAAGCTCGAACCCAAATCGGAGAAATGCGTCTTCATAGGATACCCAAAGGAAACTGTTGGGTACACCTTCTATCACAGATCCGAAGGCAAGATATTTGTTGCTAAGAATGAATTCTTTCTAGAGAAGAAGTTTCTCTTGAAAGAAGTGATTGGGAGGAATGTAAAACTTGATGTACCTTCTCCCGAATTGGAAAGTAGTTTATCACAAAAATCAGTTCTAGTGATTCCTACACCAATTAGTGAGGTAGTTAATGATGATGATCATGAAACTTCAGATCAAGTTACTACCGAACCTCGTAGGTCAACCAGAATATGTTCCGCGCCAGAGTGGTACGGTAATCCTGTTCTGTAGGTCATGTTACTTGACCATGACGAACCTACGAACTACGAGGAAGCAATGATGAGCCCAGATTCCGCGAAATGGCCTGAATCCATGAAATCTGAGATGAGATCCATGTATTAGAACAAAGTATGGACTTTGATTGACTTGCCCGTTGATCGGTGAGCCATTAAGAATAAATGGATTTCCAAGAGGAAGACGAACACTGATAGTAGTATTACTATCTACAAAGCTCTAATTGTCGCAGAAGGTTTTTGACAAGTTCAAGATGTTGACTACGATGATATTTTCTCACTCGTAGCGATACTTAAGTATGTCTGTATCATGTTAGCAATTGCCACATTTTATAAAATCTGGCAAATGGATGTCAAAACTGCATTCCTTAATGGATTTCTTAAAGAAGAGTTGTATATGATGCAACAAGAAGGTTTTGTCAATCCTAAAGGTGCTAACAAAGTGTGCAAGCTCCAGCGATCCATCTATGGACTGGTGCAAGCATCTCGGAGTTGGACTATATACTTTGATAAAGTGATCAAAGCATATGGTTTTATACAAACTTGCGGTGAAGCATGTATTTACAAGAAAGTGAGTGGGAGCACTACAACATTTCTGATAAGTATATGTGAATGACATATTGTTGATCAGAAATAATGTAGAATTTTCTGGAAAGCATAAAGGAGTGTTTGAAAAGAGTTTTTCATAGAAAGACCTCGATGAAGCTACTTACATATTGATCATTAAGATCAATAGAGATAGATCAAGATGCTTGATCTATTTTCAATGAGTACATACCTTGATAAGATTTTGAAGTAGTTCAAAATGGAAAAGTCAAAGAAGGAGTTCTTGCCTGTGTTGCAAGGTGTGAAGTTGAGTAAAGACTCAAAACCCGACCACGGCAGAAAATAGAAAGAGAATGAAAAGTCATTCCCTATGCCTCAGTCATAGGTTCTATAAAGTATGCTATGCTGTGTACCAGACCTATTGTGTACCTCACCATAAGTTTGGCAAGAGGGTACAATAGTGATTCAAGAGTGGATCACTAGACATCGGTCAAAAATATCCTTAGTGGAATAAGGAAATGTTTCTCGGTTATGGAGGTGACAAGGAGTTTGGCGTAAGGAGTTACGTCAATGCAAGCTTTGACACCAATCTGAATGACTCTAAGTCTCGATCTAGATACATATCGAAAGTGGGAGCAATTAGCTAGAGTAGCTCCGTGCAAAGCATTGTAGACATAATTTTTTTTGCAAAATACATACGGCTCTGAATGTGGCAGGCCCGTTGACTAAATTTCTCTCACAAGAAAAACATGATCACTCTTTGGGTGTTAATCACATAGCGATGTGAACTAGATTATTGACTCTAGTAAACCCTTTGGGTGTTAGTCACATGGAGATGTGAACTAATCACATAAAGATGTGAACTATTGGTGTTAAATCACATGATGATGTGAACTAGATTATTGACTCTAGTGCAAGTGGGAGACTGAAGGAAATATGCCCTAGAGGCAATAATAAAGTTGTTATATATATTTCCTTATATCATGATAAATGTTTGTTATTCATGCTAGAATTGTATTAACCGGAAACTTAGTACAGTGAATACATAGACAAACAGAATGTCACTAGTATGCCTCTACTTGACTAGCTCATTGAAGCAATGATGGTTATGTTTCCTAACCATAGACATGAGTTGTCATTTGATTAATGAGATCACATCATTTGAGAATGATGTGATTGACTTGACCCAACCATTAGCGTAGGACGATGATCGTTTAGTTTGTTGATATTGCTTTCTCCATAACTTATACATGTTCCTATGACTATGAGATCATGCAACTCCCGAATGCCGAAGGAACACTTTGCGTGCTACCAAATGTCACAACGTAACTGGGTGATTATAAAGGTGCTTTATAGGTGTCTCCGATAGTGTTTGTTGAGTTGGCATAGATCAAGATTAGGATTTGTCACTCCGACTGTCGGAGAGGTATCTCTGGGCCCTCTCGGTAATGCACATCACTATAAGCCTTGCAAGCAATGTGACTAATGAGTTAGTTATGGGATGTTGCATCACGGAATGAGTAAAGAGACTTGCCGGTAATGAGATTGAACTAGGTATTGAGATACCGACGATCGAATCTCGGGCAAGTAACATACCGATGACAAAGGGAACAACGTATGTTGTTATGCGGTTTGACCGATAAATATCTTCGTAGAATATGTAGCAGCCAATATGAGCAGCCAGGTTCTGCTATTGGTTATTGACAGGAGATGTGTCTCGGTCATGTCTACATAGTTCTCGAACCCGTAGGGTCCGCACGCTTAACATTCTGTGATGATTTCTATTATGAGTTATGTGATTTGATGACCGAAGTTTGTTTGGAGTCCAGGATGAGATCGTGGACATGACGAGGAGTCTTGAAATGGTCGAGACGTAAAGACGTAGACATCGGAAAGGTTCCAAGTGATTCGGGTATTTTTCGGAGTACCGGAGAGTTACGGGAATTCATATTGGGCCATAATGGACCATACGGGAAAGGAGAGAAAGGCCTCAAGGGTGGCCGCGCCCCTTCCCCATGGACTGGTCCGAATTGGACTAGGGAAAGGGGGCGCCCCCTTCCTTACTTCTCCTTCTCCCTTCCCTTTTTCCTAGTAGGACTCCACACTTTGGGCGCGCCCTATGAGGGCCGGCCTCCTCCTCCCTCCATCCTTTATATACGTGGCTATGGGGCACCCCATAGACACACAAGGTGATCATTGATCTCTTAGCCGTGTGCAGTGCCCCCCTTCACCATAATCCACATCGGTCCGTAGCGGTGCTTAGGCGAAGCCCTGTTCCGGTAGCATCATCATCACCGTCATCACGCCGTCGTGCTGACGAAGCTCTCCCTCGACACTCTACTGGATCATGAGTTCGTGAGACGTCACCGAGCTGAACGTGTGCAGATTGCGGAGGTGTCGTACTTTCGGTACTAGGATTGGTCGATCATGAAGACGTACGACTACATCAACCGCGTTGTCATAACGCTTCCGCTTACGGTGTACGAGGGTATGTGGACAACACTCTCCCCTCTCGTTGCTATGCATCACCATGATCTTGCGTGTGCGTTGGAAAATTTTGAAATTAATGCGTTCCCCAACAGAAGAATGTGTCCACGTACCCTCGTAGACCGAAAGCGGAAGCGTTTGACAACACAGTTGATGTAGTCGAACTTCTTATCGTTCCGACCGATCAAGCACCGAACGTACGACACCTCCGAGTTCTGCACATGTTTAGCTCGATGACGTCCCTTGAACTCTTGATCCAGCAAAGTGCTGAGGGAGAGTTTCGTCATCACGACGGCATGGTAATGGTGATGGTGAAGTGATCCGCGCAGGGCTTCGCCTAAGCACTACGTGAATATGACCGGAGGCGTAAACTGTGGAGGGGGCGCCGCACACGGCTAACAATGTTTATTGTGTGTTCTAGTGGTGCCTCCTTCATATATATATATATATATATATATAATATATATATAGTGTTACTATTCATCACCCAGGATGCAGAATAAGTTATTCTTCACCCGAGGTAATCTTACGATCGCTTTCTAAATCAATTATGTTTAGAATATAAATAGTTACATGCAGATTGATTCAATATGTAAAATTTGGTTTAAAAAAATAAAAATATAGTTATAAGACCAGAAAAATCACATTTTATGTATGTTTTACACTATGTTTTTACATTCATAATTTTACGTAACATAAATTTTTTTTACGGCGAGTACATATTTTCTTACGTTCTCTTTTTATGTATGAAATAAGACAGAATTTACGAAACATAAAAATACGGTGCATTGATGTCAAAATAGAGAGGGGTGAAGAATAACTATTCCTCAACCAAGGTGACGAATAGCGTGACCCTATATATATATATATATATATATATATATATATATATATATGTTGGAGGGGAGGAGAGGTAGCCAAGGGGGGCATCCCAACTAGGAGGAATCCTACTTGGGGTCCTCCCTATTCAGCCTCCCCCCTTTCAAATTCCTATTCGGAGTAGGAAGGGAAGAGGGGGAAGGGGGAATCCTATTCCCTTTTTCCTTTCCTCCTTCCCCTTCTCTACTCCAATTTGGCCAGCCATATGGGAGGGGCGCAGCAGCCCCTTAGGGGCTGGTCTGTCCCCCTCTTGGCCCATTAAGGCCCATGTAGTTGCCAGGGGGATGCCCGGAACCCCTTCCGGTGACCCGATATGCACCCGGTACCCTCGGAACACTTCCGGTGTCCGAATATCATCGTCCAATATATTAATCTTCACCTCTCGGCCATTTCGAGACTCCTCGTCATGTCCGTGATCTCATCCGGGACTCCACACAACATTCGGTCACCAAATCACATAACTCATATAATACAAAATCGTCATCGAACATTAAGTGTGCGGACCCTACGGGTTCGAGAACTATATAGACATGACCGAGACACCTCTCTGGTAAATAACCAACAACAGAACCAAGATGCTCATATTGGTTCCCGCATATTCTACGAAGATCTTTATCGGTCGTACAGTAATGACAACATACGTTATTCCCATTGTCATCGGTATGTTACCTGCCCGAGATTTTATCGTCGGTATCTTCATACCTAGTTCAATCTTGTTACCAGCAAGTCTCTTTACTCGTTCCGTAATGCATCATCCTATAACTAACTCATTAGTCACATTGCTTGCAAGGCTTATTATGATGTGCATTACCGAGAGGGCCCGGAGATACCTCTCAGATACTTGGAGTGATAAATCCTATTCTCGATCTATGCCAACCCAACAAAAACCTTCGGAGATACCTGTAGAGAATCTTTATAGTCACCCAGTTACGTTTTGATGTTTCATAGCACACAAGGTATTCCTCCGGTATTCGGGAGTTGCATAATCGCATAGTCAAATGAATATGTATAAGTCATGAAGAATGCAATAGCAATAAAACTTAACTATCACTATGCTAAGCTAACAGATGGGTCTTGTCCATCACATCATTCTCCTAATTATGTGATCCCGTTCATCAGATGACAACACATGTCTATGGTTAGGAAACTTAACCATCTTTGATTAACGAGCTAGTCTAGTAGAGGCTTACTAGGGAGACTGTGTTTTGTCTATGCATCCACACATGTATCAAGTTTCTGGTTAATACAATTCTAGCATGAATAATAAACATTTATCATGATATAAGGAAATATAAATAAAAACTTTATTATTGCCTCTAGGGCATATTTCCTTCAGTTTTCATCATATTGCTTGAGTTAATTCCTCTACATCATGTCATCTTACTTAAAGCGTTACGTTGTTCTTATGAACTTAATACTCTAGATGCATGCATGCTAGATAGCGGTCGATGTGTGGAGTAATAATAGTAGATGCAGGCAGGAGTCGGTCTACTTGACACAGACGTGATGCCTATATTCATGATCATTGCCTTAGATATTGTCATAACTTTGCGCTTCTCTATCAATTGCTCGGCAGTAATTTGTTCACTCACCAAAATATTTTCTATCCAGAGAGAAGCCTCTAGTGAAACCTATGGCCCTGGGTCTATTTTCCATCTTATAACTTTCTGATTTACAATTTTAGTTTCCTATTTTACTTCCTTTGCAATCTTTTATTTCTGGTCTATAAACCAAAAATACCAAAAATATTACTTTACCATTTATCCATCTCTATCAGATCTCACTTTGCAACTAACCGTGAAGGGATTGACAACCCCTTTATCGCGTTGGGTGCAAGTTGGTGTTTGTTTGTGTAGGTATTCGGTGACTTGTTCGTTGTCTCCTACTGGGTTGATATCGTGGTTCTCAAAACTGAGGGAAATACTTACTCTACTTTGTTGCATCACCCTTTCCTCTTCAAGAGAAAAACCAACGCAAGCTCAAGAAGTAGCATGCACGTATATATAAGTGCAGGGTAGGCCTCAACCTCAACTATACACAACTAGGAGGTGGGCCACAATACGAAATACATGCAGCACAAATATATACTCAACACACCCCTGCAGTTGAAGCGTCGCCGGAGACACAGAGACTAGACCGAAACTCCTCGAGGATGAGAGTAGGCAATCCCTTAGTCATCACATCAGCAAACTATTGCGACGTTGGAACGTGGAGAGCCCGAACATGGCCAAGGGCAACCTGCTCTCGTACGAAGTGAATATCAAGCTCAATATGCTTCATACGTCGATGGTGCACCGGGTTGGCGGAGAGGTAGACCGTGCTGACGTTATCGCAGTAGAAAAGAGTGGCCTTGCGAACATCACAAAGCAACTCTTGGAGCAGCTGACGGATCCAAGAGCACTCAGCCATGGCGTTAGCCACGCGCGATACTCTGCCTCGGCGCTGGAGCGGGAGACCGTCGACTGCCGCTTTGATGACCAAGAGATCAACGAGGGCCCAAGATAGACGCAATAGCCGGACGTGGAGCGCCGGGTGTCGGGGAAGCTGACCCAGTCGGCATACGATTAGGCAACGAGGTCGGTGGAGGCAGAGGCCGTTAGGGTGAGTACCAAGGACATAGTGCCGCGTATGTAACGGATAATACGCTTCACCAAGGTCCAATAAGAGTCACATGGGGCGTGCATGTGGAGGCACACCTGCAGGATAGCGTACTGACGGTCAGGTCGAGTCGGCATCATGTACTGTAAAGCACCAACATTGGAGCGATAGAACGCTGCATCGGACGGGAGAGACCCCTCCAGAGCAGAGACCCTCGCCTTCGTGTCGATGGGGGTGGGCGCCGGCTTGCAATTAAGCATACCAGCACGCTCCAGAAGCTCATGGGCGTACTTCTACTGATGCAGAAAGAAGCCATCAGCCCGACGGACTACCTCAATGCCGAGAAAGTAGTGCAGAGGCCCCAAGTCCTTGAGGGCGAACTCATCACGAAGATGAGCTGTCAGCCGCTGAAGGAGCTTGGGGGCGGACGCCGTGAGGATGACGTTGTCGACGTAGAGCAGCAAATATGCCGTGTCAGATCCGTGATGATACACAAAGAGTGAGGCATCGGAGTGAGTGGACCGAAAGCCCAGAGACTGCAAGAAGCCTATGATACGCTGGTACCAAGCCCGAGGCGCCTGCTTCAACTCGTAAAGAGACCAGGATTGCAAGCACACGAAGTCCAGATGGTCGGCGTCGACGAATCTAGTGGGCTGCTCACAGAACACCTGCTCGGCAAGATGACCGTGCAAGAAGGCGTTGGAGACATCCAACTGATGCACAGGCCAGACTCGCGACACTGCCAACTGAAGCACGGCGCGGATCATGCCCGGTTTAACAACCAAAGCGAAGGTGACGGTGAAGTCCACGCCCGCGCGCTGTCGAAATCCATGAACCATACACCAAGCCTTGTAGGGCTCGAGAGAACCGGCTGGGTGGGTCTTGTGGAGAAACACCCACTTTCCAGTGATGATATTGGCACGAGGGGTCGCGGAACAAGATGCCACGTGCGGTTGCGCTGCAGGGCGTCGAACTCCTCCTGCATCGCTGCAAGCCAGTGGGGATCCCGAAGGGCAGCGCAGGCGGAGGCGGGGATGGGTGATGGCATCGTCATCGAGGCGACGCACACATACTCGTTGAAGGAGTAGTGTGTGCTTGGCCGAAGCACACCGGCCCGAGCGCAGGTCGTCGCGCCGAGAGGCGGGGCCGCAGCGGCGGCGGGGCGGCGATGGCAGGCGAGCCCGAGGTGGCGTCCGAGCCGGCAGCCGAGGTGGCGATGGGCGAGGGGGAAGTCGAGCATGTCGCCTAGGCGGTGGCGCCTGCTGGGGTGGAGCGCGGGATGCCTACAGACTCAACCTCGGAGGAGGGAGACGGGGACCCAGGGGCCCGATCAGAATCGAGCTCGGGGGAGGGAGTTGAGAAACTGGGCGGCGGCATAAGAAGGTGCCGCTCTGGGGGGGCTATTCGAGGGGTGTCGCCGCACATTGCTCCAAGTAGGGGGCACGGGGGTCGACGCTGAAGTCACCGAAGCCGGAGAAACCTGAAAAAACGGGAACACCGTTGATACGTCCATTTTGCATCATGCTTTCATATCGATATTTATGCATTATGGGATGTTATTACACATTATGTCACAATACTTATGCCTTTTATCTCTTATTTTACAAGGTTTACATGAAGAGGGAGAATGCCGGTAGCTGGAATTCTGGGCTGGAAAAGGAGCAAATATCACAACTCCAAAAGTCCTGAAACTCCATGAAAGTTAGTTTTGGAATATATTAAAAATATTGGGCGAAGAAAGCACCAGAGGCGGGCCACCCACTGTCCATGAGGGTGGAGGGCGCGCCCTACCCCCTGGGCGCGCCCCCCGATGCCCATCTTCTGGTATAAGGTGTCTTTTGCCCTGGAAACAATTAGAAGGAAGCTTTCGGGACGAAGCGCCACCGTCTCAAGGTGGAACCATGGCGGAACCAACCTAGGGCTCCGGCGGAGCTGTTCTGCCAGGGAATCATCCCTCTGGGAGGGGGAAATCATCACCATCATCATCACCATCGATCCTCTCATCGGGAGGGGTCAATCTCCATCAACATCTTCACCAGCACCATCTCCTCAAACCCTAGTTCATCTCTTGTATTCGATCTTTGTCTCAAAACCACAGATTGGTACATGTGGGTTGCTAGTAGTGTTGATTACTCCTTGTAGTTGATGCTAGTTGGTTTATTCGGGGGAAGATTATATGTTTAGATCCTTTATGCACATTAACACCCCTCTGAGTATGAATATGAATATGATTTTTGAGTAGTTATGTTTGTTCCCAAGGACATAGGAGAAGTCTTGTTATAAGTAGTCATGTGAATTTGGTATTCGTTCGATATTTTGATGAGATATATGTTGTCTTTCCTCTAGTGGTGTTATGTGAACGTCGACTACATGACACTTCACCATTGTTTGGGCCTAGGGGAAGGCATTGTGAAGTAATAAGTAGATGATGGGTTGCTAGAGTGATAGAAGCTTAAACCCTAGTTTATGCGTTGCTTCGTAAGGGGCTGATTTGGATCCATATGTTTCATGTTATGGTTAGGTTTACCTTAATTCTTCTTTCGTAGTTGTGGATGCTTGCGAGGAGGGTTAATCATATGTGGGATGCTTGTCCAAGGAAGGGCAGTACCCAAGCACCGGTCCACCCACATATCAAATTATCAAAGTAACAAACACGAATCATATGAGCATGATGAAAACTAGCTTGACGATAATTCCCATGTGTCCTCCGGAGCGCTTTCCTTTATATAAGAGTTTGTCCAGGCTTGTCCTTTGCTACAAAAAGGATTGGGCCACCTTGCTGCACCTTGTTTACTTTTGTTACTTGTTACCCGTTACGAATTACCTTATCACAAAACTATCTGTTACCGATAATTTCAGTGCTTGCAGAGAATACCTTACTGAAAACTGCTTGTCATTTCCTTCTGCTCCTCGTTGGGTTCGACACTCTTACTTATCGAAAGGACTACGATAGATCCCCTATATTTGTGGGTCATCAAGACTCTTTTCTGGCGCCGTTGCCGGGGAGTGAAGCGCCTTTGGTAGGTGGAATTTGGTAAGAAACATTTATATAGTGTGTTGAAATTTACTCTCACTTGTTACTATGGAAAATAAATCTTTGAGGGGCTTGTTCGGGGTATCTTCACCCCGACGAGTAGAGCAAAGAGTTGCTCTTCAACCTACTGAACCTACTGAAAATGTTTACATTGAAATTCCTTCGGGTATGATAGAGAAACTGCTAACTAATCCTTTTACAGGAGATGGAACATTACATCCCGATATGCACCTAATCTATGTGGATGAAGTTTGTGGATTATTTAAGCTTGCAGGTATGCCCGAGAATGTTATCAAGAATAAGGTATTCCCTTTATCTTTGGAGGGAAAGGCATTGACATGGTTTGGGCTATGTGATGATATTGGATCATGGAACTACAACCGATTGAAATTGGAATTCATCAGAAGTTTTATCCTATGCATCTGGTTCATCGTGATCGTAAATATATATATATATATATATATACATATATATATATATATATAATTTTGGCCTCGCGAAGGAGAAAGTATCACTCAAGCTTGGGGGAGGCTTAAGTCAATGTTATATTCACGCCCCAATCATGAGCTCTCAAGAGAAATTATTATTCAAAAAATTTATGCTCGGCCTTCTCTCAATAATCGCTCCATGCTCGATACTTCTTGAACTGGTTCTTTCATGACGAAGACTATTAAATTCAGATGGGATTTATTGGAAAGAATTAAACGCAACTCTGAAGATTGGGAACTCGACGAAGGTAAGGAGTCAGGTATAACACCTAAGTTTGATTGTGTTAAATCTTTTGTGGATACCGGTGCCTTCACCACCATAGTTACTCGGCGATGGTGCAAAGTGCAGGGCGGCCCGGAGGGCGGGGTCCCATGGTGCAGGTACCGACGGCGGTGACTAGCCTCCATAGGGCGGCGCCTGGACGGGTGCGCCATAGCCACCGAGGGGTGGCGGTGCAAGCGGAGCACCGTAGGGCTGGTAGGGGGCGCCGAAGAACGCCTGGTGGCTCGCAGGGTGAGAACCAAGCAGACCCGGTGCAGGAGCCCGTGGGACGGACATGTGATAGGCGTGGAC
>NC_057812.1:123610290-123658345 GCF_018294505.1 Triticum aestivum
CTGCTGGCGGCGGCCCCCGCCGCCACACTGGTTGTGCCGGCCCCCGCCACCTTGTGGCTGCTGGGGAGGCGCGGGGGGTGCGGGCGGTGCGGGAGGCAACGGGAAGTAGCCGGTGGGCGCGGGTGGCGCGAGCGGACGAGGCACGGCCGGTGGAGCAGGGCTGCCGCGGGTGGTGCTAGCGGGGAAGGCGGTGTGCTGGACCCGCTGCTTCAGCTTCGTCATCCAACGCTCCTCAAGCTTGAGGTATGCGATGATGCGCTGGAAGGTGGGCTGCGGCAGCAGGGTGAGGTTGGACACCGCGTTGCCAAAGTCCTCGTTGAGGCCAGAGGTGAGGGTGCTCAGCATGAGGTCATCGAAGACCTTGGCACCGATGTCGCGAAGCTCGTCGGCAAGCATCTTGAGCCTCATGCAGTACTCATCGATGGTGGAATTGTCCTGGTGACAACCGAAGAACTCCCGCTGCAAGAAAACAAGGCGCTGAAGTTCGTTGTCGGTGAAGAGTGCGTTGATCTTGGTCCACACGGCGCATGCGTCGTCATCCTCGGCGACAACCGTGTGGAAGATTCCCTTCGAGACGGTTTGGTAGAACCATCAAATGAGCATGGCCTCAATGGAGGACCACTCCGAATAGCCCCTCATGTAGTCGCCATCCACAGAACTAACGATATGCTCGGTGAGATAGTACTCGCGGAAGATGAGGTTGAAGTAGGTCTTCCACGCGTACTACAACGTGCTAGAGCTGTCGATGCAGATGGGGACCCGGGCCGCAATGTTGAGGTCACGGATGGTGGCGGCAAAGGGCTCGGGGCCTGCAAAGGGGTTCGACGTGTGGGTCGTGGAGGAGCCTGGAGAGGAATCCATGGGTGCGGCGGCGGTGTGAAGGGTGGCTGCGGGTAGGATTAGGCTTAGGGGCAGCGGCGGCGGTGGAGCGCGGCGGCTGTAGGGTGGCGCGACTACAGGGAGGAGGTAAATTTGTGGCAGTAGGAAGGAGAGGCAGCGCGGCAAGACGGCGGTGCCGTGATCGGGAGCGTGCGGCGGCGACGGTTCGGTGCGGCAGGGGCGGAAGCGGGGGCGGCACCTGGCGGCGGCGGCACGACGGGAAAAGGGGAGGGCGCGACGGTGACGAAGTGTGGCGGTGGTGGGGTGCGGCGGCTCGCGCGAGGGGAGGCACGGCGGCGGCAAACCTTAGGGGAGGACCAAAAAAGATGATACCATGTAGACAGACAAGTTTGCAATACAATGATCGATGTATTGATGGAATGCTGGTGCACATATATATAAGTACAGGGGAGGCCTCAACCTCAACTATACACAACTAGGAGGTGGGCCACAATACGAAATACATGCAACACAAATATATACTCAACAATCACCATCTCATCCATGTAGTCCTCCTCGCCGGAAGAGTCGGACGACTCAACATAGTGCTCGTATACATACTCCAAATCCGAATCCATTTCTTCAAAAAAGAAAGGACAAACAATTTAGCTTGGGCAATTCACCGAACAGTTGCCAGGAATGGTTAGCATCATAGGAGCAGATGGTACCTGAGCGGTGGTCGGGGGAGAGGTGTGGAACGGCGACGGAGGAGAAGCGGCATGGAGCCAGGGTGTACCCTTGGACATGACAGACTCGTCGAGTTCCGACAGGGGTGTGGCGTTGCGACTGGGGTGGTGGAGCGGCGGTGAAGGCAAGAGAGAAAAAGGGAAGGAGAGAAAATTGAAGGATGGAGACGCAGAGGCCTCGAGGGTTTTGGGTGGGCCGGGGATGTCGGAGTCCTAGGTGGCTGCTGTCCGATCTCCCGCAAAGCACTCCCCCTGCCTCGGGTTCACCAGAAAAAGTATGTCTAGACTGCTCAACGGACGGATACATGTCTGCGTTGGATAACACTATACGTCTGGATCACGCAGTCCAGAAGATTGCGGACGGTTTCAGGATCTGCTTTCGAGATGCCCTCAACACATTATATTATAAAAAGAACATTTGTATCCTCCGTACATGAACATCCCCTCTTCATCTTCTTGCAAATTCCTATATGCAAGATTTCAACATCACTATGGCGTGAGTTGGAAAGCGGATCATTATTGCATGCTACTATCTCCGTCTTGGTTTATTATTCCTCTATGCCAAATCTTGATCATGTAATTAATTAAAAAATATTAATGCATGTCACAAAAAATAGTATGATTGAAAACTATGTTCGAATAGGAAGCCAATGGTATAGTTTTTTATAACATGCATTAACATTTATCAGTTAAATTTACGGAATCGGTAATCCCCGAACGCACCACGTTTTCGTCGTTCGGTCCGAACGCGTCCATAGCCATCAGATCGCCAGCGCGAATCTTGGAACAACTTTTCTGCCACGTAGGACAGCGCCGCGCGTTCGTACTAACCGACGCTCGCCCCGAATGCCTCCACCATCGTCAACTGCTCCTCCATTGCCAGTATCCCCTTCATTCACTCACCTGCCGTTGCTCAACCACCCGCACTTACTCACTCCATCCCGTCGTCTTCGCATCGCAATCCCATCCACTCCCCAATCTAGCGCTGTCTGCCGCGGCGACCCCCTCGGAGGTGCTCGATTTTGTCCCTCTGCCGGCGTTTGTTGTCGTCCCACAATCGATCCGGCGTCGAGCGGCCTCGCGACAACGAGGGATTGAAGCTGCTCCTGAACCGACCACGGTCACTGGTCTGCCGAGGTCGGCTACGGGAGGTGTTGTTGGTTGGCGGATTTCTACATGTACATCGTCACCGGTGGCGTCGACACATCGTCGTCACCGGCGGCGTCGGCAGTTCTTCTGCGACCGAAGGTGCATTTTCGTAGATTTGGTCACCTATCCCCACCTTCCCCCTTCTAACCACGGCGCAGCCTGCTCCGCTTTGCTGCGGAGTGTTCTTTTTTACCACGCCTTTTTTGCTGCAATTTGACGCTCCATCCAGTTTATAGGTTCACCGCGCATCGCATTTTCAGACATTTCCATGGTTCTCTAGTTGCCAATCTGTTGTCCACTGCGCGATTACTGTGCTCGAGTAGGTTCTATGCATCTAGCAGTTCATATACATGTTTGATTTTGTGTTAGTTTCTACTTCAGCGTGTTGAGATCTGATAAGTATTGCCATCTTGGTGACTTCATGAATCACAGTTTTGGCTATAACTATTCTGTTTATATGTACTTGCTATGGCAAAAAGTTCTGTCCAATTTAGATGTGGGCAGTAGGCCAGTTTTTTCCAAGCCCATGGCAATTTTCTCAACAAATGTGTTCTTTCATCATGGCAATTTTGCAGACTATTGTCTATAACTGTCACATGGCAAGTGCTTGGACTTTCCCCTATGTCTCATGGCAAAATAGTATTACCATGCTTTTTACCCAACACAATGGCAAATTTTATTTGCCATGATCACATGGCAACTGACAAAAATGGCTTGTCTACACTTTTTGCCAAGGCAAATGTAGTTTTCAATTAAGGATGACATTTTAATACCATGGCTAAAAAATGAGGCAGAGATGAGATGGGTTTTTTAGTTTGGCCACACTTTGTTGGTGGATCAGATGCATCACAAATTCACAGTGTATATGGGAATATATTTGTTTTGTTTTCATGGGATCTAACCATTTTATATGAGAAGTAGTTGTTTTGTTCCCTTTGTTGGTGGATCAGATGCATCACAAGTTTTTTTAGGACAAGATAAATTACTTTGTGTCCTAAAGTGGCCATGGCAAATTTAGTTTGTAGACCAGGGCAAGTTTTTAGCATTGCAATGTTTAAAGTGATTTCGCCACGGAAAATTTAGCATATGTTTCCCGGTAAAGTCAGTTTAATGTCCATGGTAAGTTTCTTTTTTTCAAGACAACGACATTTTTTTAGGATGGCAATTTTTAAAGTGATATTGCCATGGAACATTCAGTTTAATGCCCATTATATCATTTTTACTATAGTTCACCTCCATCATGTGCTCATTTAGTTTCTGTGCCATCAAGATCTTAGTGGAAGTCACTGTCATTTACTTGGAAATGTCTCACGTACTGTCATTTTCTTACTGTGGTGATAACATTTTTGTTGTTTTGTTTGGTTTTTTATTGTTCTTACAGATAAAATGGTTCGCAATGCGCATGACGATGATGCCGACGACTTTATGCCTGATAGAAGGGATGTTGTGCATGCTGACAAACGTGTTCCGAAGAAGGTATTAGTTACCCAACGTGTATTTCTTATTAAGCATGCGTGCCACGACAATTTTCATTTTTTATGGATGCTGGCAAGTTCTTGTTTCCAAATGTGTCGCTGTTCGTAAGCTCGTTGTCATAATTTTCTACTTTTCTTTCACAATGTGTAATGATTACTACCTTACGTGGAGGTGGCAACTTTTACCTTCATGATGGAAGCTTTTTTTACACTAAATTGCTCATCATGGTTTCTATGCTTAGTTTTGCTGTTCTCATGTGGCAACTTTTAATCATAATGCGTTTCTCTTTTTAGCACCTGCATGCTCAACTTAGAACTCTACCACATGGTCATTCTTAGGTATTTCTAGATGGCAACTTTTTTACTGCTAGTTTTCCCTAAATGGTCTCCTCGCATCTATGTTAGAAAAGTGATGTTTTCTTGCACGAGCTGTTAGGGTTGATGATTTTATATGTTTGTAGATGGCAAGTTTTTCATAATGTATCATGGAATGAAGTGATATCAATTGTTTTTCCCCAACTTGTGTAATGGCAATTTTTTCTTTCTTTTCTAAAGCAATGCCCCTTTTTTCTGGTAGAAAATCCCACGTAACAGGGGATCGCATGAGCGTCTAACAGAGCTGTACAATGAATTCAATGATGATCAGAAGGCAGCTACTGATACAATGGGTATGCGCATGCTCATGAACCTACTTTGCACCAACCTGAATAATAGCGTTTGTGACTGGCTTGGGAGAACATACAATCCTGCGTCCAAAGAATTTGTCATCCCTCGACGTGGAAGGATTCCTCTGGATGAGGACGCTATTTACTGCACTCTCGGTGTCCCAAATGGTGGAATGGATGTCCCATACAAGGTGGATCGTGAAATCCAGGACCGGCTTTTTCCTAAAATGTTTCCTGGTATGACATTGATGCCGCTCAGTTCTGTCGCTGCCACTATGCTTGCTCAGATGGACAACAGTGGTGAAGACTTCGAGAGGTTACTGCCAATGTACCTCGTTTCAACTGTTTTTGCGCCGACGAGATCCACACACATCAGCACCAGATGTTTTCCAGTAGTTGTAAGTATCTGTGCTCGTCATCTTTTTTCTTCCTTATAGCATGACTTTATTTTTGATTTTGTTTCATGTGTACAACTTTTTTTCAACTTTTCATGGCTCCAATGTCTTGTTGCTTTTTGAAACGCAGGCCAACATAAGCAATGTTGCCAACATGAACTGGTGCAAGTTCATTGTTGGTTTCCTCCACACCGCGTTTTCTAAAGGGATATACAACAAAGGGTGCCGTCTTCACCTCATGGCAAGTTTTCCACATTTTGAAATTCAATCCTTCTTTTTTTTGTTTTCTGCATTCGTTTTTTCCAATTATTCGTGCTCACAACCTTATACGCTTTTCATTTTCAGCTTACGTATCTTGACAACCTCGACCTAATCACCATGGACCTGACTGCTGTTGGCGGCCTACCTGTCCCACATAAGTTTGCTGCTTCTGCTTGGACCGACGCTACTATAAAGGTTTTTCTCGCTGCAGACGTAAAGCCTGATGGATCATTCAGCAAACTGCAGGCTAGTTTTCAGTATTTTCCTTGATGCATTTTAATTGTTTTTCTTTTCTGTAGTACTTTTTTTAGTCCACAAACATGGCAACTTCTACCTTACTTTACAATAGAAATTGTACCTTTCTTACGGTTTGCACATGTAAGACAACTTCACACACACTTTTTCATGTCAACTTCGTCTACACTAATGGAAACTACATGCTATCTTACTTGGCAACTTAATATTCAAACTTGTCAACCCTTAGATTTTCCATGCGCCGCTGGCCATTTTACATTGCATGCTTCTTGCCAACTTCCATGCAAACACCTGTTCCCTTTTTTAACTTCCCATATTATTTCTTGTATTTAACACTGACCCTTCATTTTTCCTTTTTTTTCTTGTTCACTACTTGCAGCTGATGGCCAAACATTCCGTCGACTTCATTTTCTTTGGAGATCCACATAATTTCTCAAAATGGATGGATTTTCATACTAGTGACGCATGCTCGTCACAAGTACCCTAATCTGTTTTGTTTCCATCCCCTCACGTTATACTTGACACTATGAACCCATTTTTCATGCTCCATTTATATGAAGTACATGGATTTTTAAAATCTTTTCTTTTGATGTTCTATGCATGCAGGCAAGAACTAATGTTGAAGTGTTGGTCAAAATTTTTGCGTCCGGCATGTCCAACCTTGTCCGCCCACTTCAATTTTCAACATCTTGACATCATCATAGCTGCATGTCGACATCTTCACCATACACATGCTTGGAAATTTTAGTTCACACATACATGGCAAGATCATAACACATACATGGAAAATTGATTCCCCCTTGTCAGTCCAGATCATCATACATGCATGCCATGTTTTGTCATCCATGTGTGTTAAGGAAATCGCCACTCTTGCATGTCATGCGATGGCAACATCATCATACACCCATGGCAAGAACACTGCCACCTACATGGCGACATTTTTCATCATACATGCATGTCATGGTTGTCAAACATGGGGTGGCAATATATGTGGCTCACATGTGGAAACTTTAATTTTTTGTGGGGCCGTCCACATCATCATACATCCATGGCAAGTTTTGTGAATCATGTGTGGCTAGAAATATCCCACCCATGCAAGTTTGTCATGCCAAACACCTTCACAAACCTATGGCAAGAACATTGCCACCTACTAGGCAACATCTACATACGCACCATGGCAAACTGTTTCCTTTCTACTACTTTTTCCATTCTAAGCACGATCATCAACCACCCACTTGCGCCATCAATGGCCGTTTTAGTACAAGTCCACATGGACACTTTTTAATGCCATGACTATTAATACATGGCATTTCCACATACACACGCATGTTACAACAATTTTCATTACATATCACCCTTCTCGGCTGTTTCTCAACTGACAATTATAGTCCGTCAAGACCTATATTTGTTAGTGCTTACACTCACAACTTCTGTACACATGCAAGAAAAGGTGTGAAGTAAGAAGGGCTGGTGTTGTTGCTAAATCCAAGGCATTTGCCCCTCCGTACCGAGCGCGCACACAGCTCCCCGTGTCGGAAGATGCAGTGTGTGCCAATGCATCTACCAAGGGCGCTGCTCCTACTAGGTTGGCTACACCGTGTGAAGACGAGGAAAAAAAATCTTCACACGTTGATGCACCAGCAGTCCAGCAGGTTTCTCATTCCAACCCTGTAGGGGCAAACCCATCTGCCAAAATGTCTGACCAAGCTCACCCTTCTACTCAAGCTGGCACAACTTTCATCAAAGCAACTGTTGTGGCAAACACTGTGCCTGTTGTCACGCATCAACCAGGTCAGGCATGCCCTCACGATTCAACCACCGTCCCAACTGTTGTGCTGAAAATAGCCCCAAATCTTGCCCCACGAAAATATGCGCAAACTGTTGTTGGTACAAGGAAGAGCCCCTGGAAAATTTCAATGGATGGAGGAACTATGCATGATCAACATGCGAAAGACGATGGTCCTATGTATGTACCTGCTTCAACGTTGTTCCCGCCTGTTACACACAGCAAGACTGTTGAGCCCGTTAAAATGAAGGGTAATGCTGATGCAACTGTTCAACATCCGACTTCTTCTCGAGTGGCCAATGATGGTGCTACGACAAGTTTGAAGCACACACGTGTCACATTGGGCACGGATGTCCCTTACACACCAACACTTGAGCATCCTAGGAAAGGATCAGGCAGCAACGCTGTTATCAACATTACTGACACCACGCCCCGCCGTCCCGGGAGACCTAAGGCAGCTGGAGCAGATGACAACGAAATGTTTGTTGATTTGTCACCGTTGGCAGCAACAGTTGATGTCATTAATGAGCAGAATGTTCCCACTGCAAGGCATCCTCTAGTTTTCACACCACCATCATGCAGTCTTGGACTTGACCTAAGCCCACCCACTGAGGCAGTTGACGCCATCCCGGTTTCTTATGCTTTCCCGACAGCGCCCATACCAATGATGGCACATCCCATTGTTGGTGGCAAGAAAGCTGTGAAATTTGCTGAGCCCATTGTTCAAGGTAAGATTTTTAGGTTTCTCATTTGTTCGTATCTCGCACAAAGTGAATGTTGAAAGTGATGTTTAAATCTTTGTTTTTATCCCTTGTATGTTCCATTTTTAATACTGCAAGCATGGCAACTTCCTCATTTTATATCTACAACACTTTTTCATATCAGCACTCAAAGATGGCAATTTTTGTTGTACATACTTGGCAAGTTATTTGTTCAGTTGCTCATTTTACCTCCACATCCCTTCTGATCAGACTGCAACATGGATGAGGATGTTAATATGTGCGACAGAAAGCAGCCACAAGCTACCTCCAACTCTGGTGCAGCTCACAGCCCTCCCTTTGAGGACGTGCACAGCAGTGCCACTCCAAGTTATGTGCGGCAGGCTAGGGTCATGCAGCCCCCTAGTGCTCATGATGTAGATCCTCCAATAAAGGCTAGGAAGCAGCAACAAGCATTTTATGACATTATGAGGTGTTTTGGCAATGCACGGAGCAGTGGCAAACACATGGATGCCATCAAAGAGTAATTTCTTTTCACAACCGGGGGTATCCGGACAGCCGGATTATATCCTTTGGCCGGACTATTGGACTATGAAGATACAAGATTGAAGACTTCGTCCCGTGTCCGGATGGGACCCTCCTTGGCGTGGAAGGCAAGCTTGACAATACGGATATGTAGATCTCCTTCCTTGTAACTGACTCTGTGTAACCCTAGCCCCCCTGGTGTCTATATAAACCGGAGGGTTTTAGTCCGTAGGACAACATACAATCATACCATAGGCTAGCTTCTAGGGTTTAGCCTCTCTGATCTCGTGGTAGATCAACTCTTGTACTACTCATATCATCAAGAATAATCAAGCAGGACGTAGGGTATTACCTCCATCAAGAGGGCCCGAACCTAGGTAAAACATCGTGTCCCCTGCCTCCTGTTACCATCCGCCTTAGATGCACAGTTCGGGACCCCCTACCCGAGATCCGCCGGTTTTGACACTGACATTGGTGCTTTCATTGAAAGTTCCTCTATGTCATCATCATTAGGCTTGATGGCCCCTTCGATCATCGATAGCGGTGCAGTCCAGGGTGAGACTTTTCTCCTCGGACAGATCTTTGTATTCGGGGACTTCGCACTGCGGGACAACTCGCTTGGCCATCTGGAGCAGATCGAGAGTTACGCCCCTGGCCACCAGGTCAGGTTTGGAAGCTTAAATCACACGGCCGACATCCGCGGAGACTTGATCTTCGATGAATTCGAGCCCCTGCCGAGTATGTCGCACGGTCACGATGAGCATGATTTAGCTCTACCATCGGACAGTGTGCAGGAGATCGCACCGGCAACCGCTCCGACCCTCAATTCGGAGCCAATGGCGCCATCCACGGACGGGGGGATAGACCCCGCCACAGAGGCCGCATTCTCAGCGGCGATCGAGCCGAGTATCGACCTTACCCTTCACGAGAGTCGTGACGCCAAATTGTCGGATTCTTCCCCGGCCATCGACACCGAACCGCCTGCGCCCGTGCCTATCGAATCCGATTGGGCGCCGATCATGGAGTTCACCTCCGTGGATATCTTTCGGCACTCGCCCTTCGGCGACATGCTGAACTCATTAAGGTCTCTCTCCCTGTTAGGAGAGTCCTGGCCGAACTATGTTCGGCAGGATTGGGGTGCGGATGACGAAGAAATTCGCCGCCCACCCACCACCCACTTAGTAGCCACTGTCGACAATTTGACTGACATGCTCGACTTCGACTCTGAATACATCGACGGTATGGACGACGATGCGGGAGACAAAGAGGAACCACTGCCCATAGGGCACTGGACAGCCACCTCATCATACGATATATACATGGTGGACACACCCAAAGAAGGCAATGGCAACGGGACAGCGGAGGATGACCCCTCCAAGAAGCAACCCAAGCGCTGACGTCAGCGGCGCCGCTCTAAGTCTCGCCAAAGCAAAAGCGGTGATACCGGCACAGGAGATAATAGCACTCCGGACAGTGCCGAAGATGACAACAATCCCCTCCGGCAAGATGTAGAGCAGGAGGATGGAGAAGCCAGCCCTGCCGAGAGAGAGGCCGATGGAGAGGCGGAGGATGATAATTACATGCCACCCTCCGTAGACGAGGCAAGCCTCGACGATGACGAATTTGTCGTGCCGGAGGATCCCGCCGAACAAGAGTGCTTCAAGCGCCGGCTTATAGCCACGGCAAATAGCCTTAAGAAAAAGCAACAGCAGCTTCAAGCTGATCAAGATTTGCTAGCTGACAGATGGAATGAAGTCCTTGCGGCCGAGGAATATGAACTCGAACGCCCCTCCAAGAGTTACCCAAAGAGCAGGTTGCTACCCTGATTGGAGGAGGAAGCATTAAAACCTACATCTCCAGCATATGACGTGGCTGATTGGCCACCTCGTGGCCACGACAGAGAGGCATTTCAGCCAACTCAGCCCGCACCCCGACGCCACTCAAATAAACATGACAAGGCACGGGGAAACACGCTAGACCTGCGAGACGTGTTGGAGGACAAAGCAAAACACGCAAGATCAATCTACGGATCACGAGGGTGCGCCACTACGCGAGACGATAACCGTCACACCGGATACAGTAAAAGTAAATCCGGGCGGGCCAAACACAGCAGACAAGACTCATTCGAGCTGCGTCGCGACATAGCCCACTACAGAGGCGCCACACACCCCATATGCTTCACAGACGAAGTAATGGATCACCAAATCCCAGAGGGTTTCAAACCCATAAATAACGAATCATACGACGGCACAACAGATCCTGGGATATGGATCGAGGACTTCCTCCTGCACATCCACATGGCCTACGGTGAGGATCTACACGCCATTAAATACCTCCCACTCAAGCTCAAAGGACCAGCTCGGCATTGGCTCAACAGCCTGCCAGCATAAGTCGTTTTTGGGAAGATCTGGAAGCCGCATTCCTCGACAACTTCCAAGGCACTTATGTGCGACCACCAGATGCCGATGACTTGAGCCAAATAATTCAGCAGCTAGAGGAATCGGCCAGGCAATTCTGGACACGGTTCCTGACAAAGAAAAATCAAATCGTTGACTGTCCGGATGCAGAGGCCCTAGCAGCTTTTAAGCACAACATCCGCGATGAGTGGCTTGCCCGGCACCTTGGCTAGGAAAAGCCAAAATCTATGGCAGCCCTCACGACACTCATGACCCGCTTTTGTGTGGGACAAGACTGCTGGCTGGCTCGTGGCAATAACATATCAAAGAACCACGGTACTTCAGATACCAAGGATAGCAATGGCAGGTCACGTTGCAACAAACATAAGCGCCGCGTCAATAGCAACAATACCGAGGATATGACAGTTAATGCCGGATTCAGAGGCTCTAAACCCGGTCAGTGGAAAAAGCCATTCAAAAGAAGCACTCCGGGCCCATCCAGTTTGGACCGTATACTCGATCTCTCGTGCCAAATACATGGCACCCCCGACAAGCCAGCCAACCACACCAACAGAGAATGTTGGGAGTTCAAGTAGGCCGGCAAGTTAAACGCCGAAAACAAAGATAAGGGGCTACATAGCGATGACGAGGAAGAGCCCCGGCAGCCAAACACCGGAGGACAGAAGAGGTTCCCCCCCCAAGTGCGGACGGTGAACATGATACACGCAACCCACATCCCCAAGAGGGAGCAGAAGTGTGCGTTAAGGGATGTATATGCGTTGGAGCCAGTCACCCCAAAGTTCAACCCATGGTCCTCCTGTCTGATCACCTTCGATCGTGGGGACCATCCCACTAGTATCCATCATGGCGGATTCGCCGCACTAGTCCTAGACCCAATCATTAACGGATTTCACCTCACTTGAGTCCTTATGGACGGCGGCAGCAGCCTGAACCTACTTTATCAGGACACAGTGCACAAAATGGGTATAGACCCCTCAAGGATCAAACCCACAATAACGACATTCAAAGGCGTCATACCAGGTGTAGAGGCCCATTGCACAGGCTCAGTCACACTGGAAGTGGTCTCCGGATCCCCGGATAACTTCCGAAGCGAGGAGTTAATCTTCGATATAGTCCCGTTCCGCAGTGGCTATCACACACTGCTCGGGCGAACCGCATTTGCGAGATTCAACGCGGTACCGCATTATGCATACCTCAAGCTCAAGATGCCAGGACCTCGGGGGTCATCACAGTCAATGGAAACACAGAGAGCTCTCTCCGCACGGAGGAGCACACTGCGGCCCTCGCAGTAGAAGCGCAAAGCAGCCTCTTAAGGCAATCCACCAGTTCGGTGATTAAAGACACGGACACCTTCAAGCGCGCCCGGAGTAATCGGCAACAAGACCGCCTGTCACGTTCCGAGCTCGCATAGTAATGCGGCCCCCACCCCAGTCCTAGCCAAACAGCGAAATCCGTGCCACGCGTGCATAATTACACAT
This sequence comes from Triticum aestivum, assembly GCF_018294505.1. Lineage (NCBI taxonomy): Eukaryota > Viridiplantae > Streptophyta > Magnoliopsida > Poales > Poaceae > Triticum > Triticum aestivum. The sequence goes on from NC_057812.1 coordinate 123,622,981, forward strand.
TGAAAATACCATGGGCACAGGTGGGGAGGGGGGCACGACTATGGCACGCACCGAGACACGGCTCAACCGCACTAGGAGCTTCCCGCTTTGTTATTTTTCTCTCTTTCAGGACTTTAATCTCTGGAAACCACGTCCGGCAGTATGATTGCCGGACACACGATGCAACAACCAAGGAGGCAGAAAGCTACATCGCACCACGGAACTCCCAGGTGGTCTCAGATAACAAGTGAAATATTTGCTTTAAATACCATTCCTCAGGTTGCCCTTGGAGGGGACATGTCAAATAGTCCTACATTTAGCTTATTGCACTACTTGTATCATTCTGCTTTGACGTACCTTTTTGAATAAACAATGCATAGCACTAGACTATTACCGCATTCTCTATTCCTTTATATATATATATATATATATATATATATATGTTCATTCACAACATTCAGCACCCGTACACTGTGGTACGGCCAATATGCCAGGGGCTTAAGCATACCCCATAATATGGTTTGAGAATTCCGAACACTTTCAATAGTGCAGCACCCCGAACTTATAGCATTATATGCATCAGCTCTGAATCATGTCTTGGGTCAATAGTTGGGTTTGCCCGGCTCCCATGTTTTGGTACCTTACGTTCCGCTATATCGGCTAAGGTAGCACTGGGAGAACTACTGCGATTGTGCCCCAGTTCATCTGGGCAAGCACCTCAGTAGAGAAAGCTAAAACTGACTGTCATGATAAGGCGAGAGCTGGTCGCTGTTCGAGAGGTCTCAAGTCCCTAAAGACTTATGCCGCTTAGAGCGAGGAGTCGGCTTTGTCCGGCTTAAGGCGTGTATAGCGCCCCGAAATTGGCCTTCTGAATACTAGGGGCTTCGCCAAAATTTTAAATTGTAGACTTCTACGGCTAAGTGAGAGTGATAAAGCATTATAGTCTGATTGCCTTGTTCGTTGTGCTGAGCACCTCCCTCGAAGGACCCAACTATGGGAAAAAGAGTGCTCAGATTTATCCCGAACACCCCAGCACTCATGGCATGGGGGCAGAAGCCGACGACTGGCCATCTCTCAAATTTAATAAACAGCCGCACAGAAGGTAATATTTTAAATTCAAACAAGTGTTGCATAGCGCATATGAACAAGTTTTCATAATACATGATCACACGAGCGAGTTCATTGAAATATTACATCCTTCGCACACTCGTCCACCACAAGACGGGCACCCTTCAGGACACCCTCATAATACATTTCGGGGTCGCGATGCTCCTTGCCCTGTGGCGGCCCCTCCTTCACCAGCTTCTCGACGTCCATCTTGGCCCAGTGCACCTTTGCACAGGCAAAAGCCCGGCGGGCACCTTCGATACAGACGGACCGCTTGATGATTTCCAGCCGTGCGCAGGCATCCACAAGCCGCCTCACCAGGCCGAAGTAGCTGTTGGGAAGGGAGTCGCCAGACCACATCCGGACTATAAGGCCCCTCATGGCCTGTTCGGCCGCCTTGTGCAGCTCGACCAGTTGCTTCAGCTGGTCGCTCATAGGCATCGGGTGTTCAGTCCCAGTATACCAAGACCAGAACAACTTCTCCGTCGAGCTTCCCTCCTCGGCCTGGTAAAACTTCACGGCATCCGACACGCTGCGGGGCAAATCTGCGAATGCTCCCGGAGAGCTCCAGACTCGGGTAAGTAACAAGTAATTTACTTTCACATGCTTGCTTTGCATATTGAATGCCTTACCCGCCGCTATCTTCCTCATCGCCTCAATTTCCTGGAGGGCCTTTTGGGCTTCAGCCTTAGCATACTTTGTGCTCTCGAGGGCCGCGGCAAGCTCGGACTCTCGCGTCTTCGAGTCAAGCTCCAAAGTCTCATGTTTCTTCATGAGAGCCTGGAGCTCTTGCTGCACCTCGCCCACCCGTGCCTCTTGTCTCTCCCGCTCGGTGCGCTCCTTAGCCGCTTTGTTTTCGGCCTCGGACAACGCTTGCTTCAGGGTCGCCACTTCGGTCGTGGCCCCTGACACATTCATGATGACCCTGTCAGTTCGCAACCACATTTTATTTTTAATATAGACAAGGTATTTGTCGGTGTCAAAACCGGCGGATCTCGGGTAGGGGGTCCCGAACTATGCGTCTAGGCCGGATGGTAACAGGAGGCAAGGGACACGAAGTTTTACCCAGGTTCGGGCCCTCTTGATGGAGGTAAAACCCTACGTCCTGCTTGATTAATATTGATGATATGTGTAGTACAAGAGTAGATCTAAAACGAGATTGGAGAGGCTAAACCCTAGAAGCTAGCCTATGGTATGGTTGTTGTTCTGTATGTTGTCCTACGGACTAAAACCCTCCGGTTTATATAGACACCGGAGAGGGTTAGGGTTACACAAAGTCGGTTACAATGGTAGGAGATCTACATATCCGTATCGCCAAGCTTGCCTTCCACGCCAAGGAAAGTCCCTTCTAGAGACGGGACAAAGTCTTCAATCTTGTATCTTCATAGTCCAGGAGTCCGGCTGAAGGTATAGTCCGGCCATCCAGACACCCCCTAATCCAGGACTCCCTCAGTAGCCCCTGAACCAGGCTTCAATGACGACGAGTCTGGTGTGCAGTTTGTCTTCGACATTGCAAGGCGGGTTCCTCCTCCAAGTACTTCATAGAAGATTTTGAACACAAAGATAGTGTCCGGCTCTGCAAAATAAGTTTCCACATATTGCCATAGAGAGAATAATATTTACACAAATCTAATCTGCTGACGTATTCCGTAGTGTGACATCACACCACGGCCAAGCCTTTATTCGAATCGTTTTATTGTCCCACCTCGGCGTGTCATGCGAGGCGGTTTCCTTGGCACGTCTTGTTAAAGCAGAGATCGTGTCCCCTTATTCCGTGATTCTCATCAATACGGACGTGGGTAACCCAACCGCTTCTAGGACTCCTAGACTATAGGCAAGTCCAAACGGCCACGGAGAGGACGCCTGATATGCACCCTCTTTATAAAGGGACACGGCTTTTATTTTTTCCCTCCCGTGCTCAATCGAATCCTTCCCCCACCTCAAGCTCAAACGCCCAAAGTTCCGGTCAGGTGCTCCAAACCTTCAATCATGTCCGGATCTAGCCTTCAAGGCCGATGGATTCCTTCCTCCGTCACGGAGGAAGACATCAAAAAGTTGAGGGAGGCCAGATATCTGACCGCCGAGGTTTTGCATCGGCTGCCTGCCCGAGGGCAGGCTGTCTCCTCCCCCGAACCCAACGAGAACGTCGTGTTCGTCTCCCACTTCCTCCGAGGTCTAGGCCTTTCTCTGGATCCTTTCGTCAGGGGTTTGATGTTTTATTATGGGCTAGATTTCCATGATCTAGCTCCAGACTCCTTTCTTCATATCACGACATTTATTGTCGTGTGTGAGGCCTTCCTCCGGGTTACCCCTCACTTTGGCATGTAGCTCAAGACCTTTGAAGTAAAGCCGAAGACGATCGAGGGGCAACATGCAGCGTGTGGAGGTGCCTTAATATGCAAGATGACGGGAGCTCCATGGCCCAAAGGTTCCATTCCAGAGGTGTCTGAATTGTGGCAATAGGAGTGGTTCTACATCACGGCTCCTAGAAGTGCCAAGTGGGCAGACGCCCCTATTTTCCGCTCGGGCCCTCCACCACAACTGATGTCATGGATCAGCAGAGGTCTAAGCCGGGGTCCAGCCAAGGACTTGCCTATACTGCAAAGCTGCATTCAAGATCTCTTCGATGGAGATTTTAGTTTGGTTGCGGTAATACAAGTTATGTTGGTTCGTCAAGTCCAGCCTTGCAAACGCCGGCCCCTTCGCTTGTGGGAGTTCAATCCCGAGGGACCGCATGTCATTCAAAATTTCCTCGGCCTGACGCACGAGGAGATGTACAAGTCATTCTTCGGCCCTCAGGTAGAGTGTCCGGAAATCACCGAGGACGTGGGACTGAGCAGTAACCGCGCCCCCGAACAGGTAAGGAATCTTCCGGCCGAACATACTATCTCTCATTTGTTACGAAGTTATTTCTGAGAGTTTGCTTTTTGACCAGGACTGGATAACAAAGGCGAAGTTGATTCGGTGTTCGGCCCCCCTCCCTGAGGGTTTGGACAATCCGGTATTGGAAAAGATGCTCCATGTCGCACCTTGCCCGGAGCCCTTGAAGGAAGATACTAGGGAGGATAATACGGGCGGACGCGGGCCCCCAACGCTGCCCACTCTAACCGAGGGAGCGAGCGTCTCCATGAAGGAAGACGACCGGAGGAGGAAAAGGACTGCGCCCGGGGATTCGGAAGCCGAAGCTTCCAAACGGGAGAAGAAGTCTCCCACAGAGGGTCCTACCTTGGGGGTGCTTTTGCCGGACAAAGTCTGCGGGGGGATCAATTCTCCAGCGAGTTGTAAGTGACCCGAAATACATTAATAGTACAGGTATGACCTCTTTTTCTTCTGAGAAAATAACCACCGCATTTATTTTTGCAGTTCAGGCCTTAGCCCCTCTCAAATGAGCTCGTCTTCGGGGGATCTTCTTCCAGAGATGATGGAGAGCAAAACGCCTCCTCCGGACTCCTCCGCTCCAGAAGCGGGTGACGCCGAAGTGTCGTCGCGGAGGGCCTCTGCGAGGCCGGTGAGGCCAGAAGATAATCCCATTGACCCCCGAAGCTCCCAGTGTCCGGCTCCCAAGGAGAGCAGACAAAAGGGCCCGGCACCGTCTGGTGTGCGATCGGATGTTCTGAGGGGGTTGGTGGGGCGAGCGGCCATCTCAGATGAACACCGTATGCTGATGGATATGGTGATGGAGAGAATCTCGTCCGCCGAAAGCGAATTGCATGAAGCTTTTATGAGTCTATTGACAGGCTTTGAGGTACATAAAATAATGTATGATAATACTACACATGCTAGGTGTGCCCTGTGTAGACAGTAGCCCCTGAGACTCTGGTTGTCATCGGAAACGACGACGAACAGAGGATCATATTCCCAGGTAATAACCATACCGCCTCTATGTGCAGGTGATGGAAGCTCCGGTGGCTAGCCGGACTAGCGAGTTTGCCCATTTAAAACGGCAGTTGGATGCGGCAGACGCCAACATCGAGCTTGTTAACAAAAGGCTTGACGAGGCACAGGGTAAGTGTCATTATCTGGTAAATGCCACATAGTAAGAGCAGCATGATGCCAGTATTTTTAATATGTTGTGACTGCAGATGGAGCTGCCACTGTTGAAGCCTTGCGGGCAGAACTTGCCCGAGCCAAGGAACAAGCGAGGTTTGGTAATGCGGCTGCTTTCAAGGCGGCCGAAGAGTTGAAAGCCGAGAAGGCCGCGCATGGCGAGAGCCGAGATAAGATGGCCAAGATGGCCATAGAATTAAAAGCCGCCGCCGACCGTTGCCGGGTTCCTGAAAAGGAAAACCTAGTGAAGGCATCGGACTTTGAGAAGGCTGCTGCAACAAGGAAAGACATCCACTCTGCTATGAGGGCGAAGAAGGAGGAGCTGCGGGAAGCCGGGGATATTGTAGCTGGGAAATCCTTTATGTTGCGGAGGAAGTTCGGAGATCGACGGTATGCCCCTCTGGATCGGCTGTGGAGTTCAGAGGATGTGTATATGGATTTAGCGGCGAGCGCTGCCGATGCGGTCAAGTACTTCCAGGGTCAGACGGACCATGAAGTGGACCAGCTGTTTTGGACACAATTCCATTCTCCCGAGCGTCCGCTTTCGTTGACTGACCAATTAGCCGAATGGGCCGAACTGAATAGGTTGTCCGGACGCGCCATGAGGTCTGTTGTGGATCAGCTGTGGCCGGAAAGGCCAAAACCGAATAGCTATTTCAGCTTGGTGCAGCAGTTCCTTGACGTGGTGCCATGCATTAATGCGATGAAGAGGTCAGCATGCATAGAGGGCTCACGGATGGCCTTTGCCCCTGTTAAAGCTTACTGGGCGGAGATGGATGCTACCACTGTTGCAGCGCGGGATTCGGCCATAGGCCAAATGGCTGCTGAGCACTACTTTGAAGAAGTTCTTGAGGGTGCTCGTTTGATAGAGACCCGGTGCTCAAAAAATATTATGTTTGAGTGATATGTAATCTCATTGTAAGCGAAATGCTTTTATAGATTTTTATAAGGCTATTTTTACACGTTTGCCTAAAAGTAATATGATGCCTCCTGGGCGGCCGTTTATGTATACATGTGTATAACCTGAAAGATTGCAGCCGTCGGCTTCAACCCCCACGCATATAATGCGGAGGTTCTCACAAAAAACACGCGTTCACACTTAACCCAACGTCTTGGTACTATTAAGGAGGTGATAGTGGAGCGAGCGAGGCAACCAGACTACTATGCTTTAACACTTTCACTTAGCCATAGGAGTTTGACAGTGGGGCTACTAGATAGCCCCTGGTGGCTCCGCACTCTCCCGATTCCGGGGTGCATACATGCCTGGCCGGAAAACGGCCCTTCGTTAAGGCGGAGGAATTCTAACATTCCAATAGGTCATCGAGTGGTTGACCAGTCTCACGCTATATCATGACAGTCAGTTTTCGGCTTTCTCTACTGAGGTGCTCGTCCGGATGAACCAGGGCACAATCGCGGTAGTTCTCCTGGTGCTACCTTAGCCGGTAAAGCGGAACATAAGGCACCAAAACACAGGAGCCGGGCAAACCCAACATTTAACCAAAGACAATGATTCGGAGCTGATGCATATAGGGCCAAACTCGCGACGCCGAGCACTCCCTAAGGTATTCGGTCTTTGTGGTATAAACCGGGCCTAAATAATGGCCTTTGTAAGAAGCCCCTTGTGTCCAGGTACGTGCATTGTTCTGGCGTGGCCACATGCCCAGACGTCAGCATCCTTCTCAATGATGGATATATATCAACAAGAGACAGTAAAAAAGGTTTACGCAGGGTCTTAATCTAAAAAGAATCCTTGGAGCGGGTCCCTGCTGCACGTCTGCGCCTGTGTCTCCGTTGTGCCGTATCCTGGACGGGTGTAGCACGATGATCGTCTGTAAAAGAGAGGAACTTAGGTGAAAAAGTTGCCGTGCAAAAAGATAGTTTTTAAAGAAACCATGTATAATTCAAGATGAGAAAAAATTGCCACTTGTCTGCGTGCGTTGAGCCCCTTGTATTGACAAATAGGGGTGTGACCGCTTATTCGGTATAAATAGCGGCGCCGGACTTGATTAGTTGTGTCTGAGGTCTTGACGACCTATTGGATGCTTTCGCTGGTCCGGGCGCCTTTAGTGTGCGGCTGCCAAGGCAGCGGCACTCTCTTCGGCGCGCAGAGATCGCTTGATATTTCCGTTCACTGAAATGATGCCACGTGGACTGGGCATCTTGAGTGTGAGGGAGGCGTAGTGTGGTATTGCATTAAAGCGAGCGAAAGCTTCGCATCCGAGCAGTGCTTGATAGCCACTTTGGAACGGAGCGATGTGGAAGGTTAAATGCTCGCGACGGAAGTTATCGGGGGAGCCGAATATAACTTGTAGTAGGAGGGAGCCCGTACAACGAGCCCCTGGGCCTGGCATTACTCCTTTAAAGGTAGTATTGCTATGGCGAATTTTTTTTGGGTCTAACCCCATCCCATGGATTGTATCCTGATATATTAGGTTTAGATTGCTGCCACCGTCCATCAAGACTCGTGTGAAGTGATATCCGCCAATTACTGGGTCTAATACTAGGGCAGCCCATCCTGCGCATCGGATACTTGCTGAGTAATCGCGATGGTCGAAAGTGATCGGTTGAGACGACTAGTGGCAGGACTTCGCGGTGACAGGCACTTGGGTATATTTTCCTAGGAGTGTCGCGTTGTTTTTTCGCCTATCACGTGTAACACGTTTACTGTTTTGACTTCTGCTGGAAATTTCTTTTGTTCCCTAGTGTCTTGCTTGGGAGGCTCGTCCTCGTCTTCACTTGGTGTATCCTCCCCCTTGTGTACGGCGTTGAGCTTGCCGGACTGCTTAAAACCCAACATTCTCTGTGGGTATGATTAGCAGGTTTACCAGGGGTACTATGGATCTGACATACTTGGTCCAGAATTTTGTTGAGGCTGGACAGTTCATCCCTGGTGCCTTTAGAGGGCGGCTTTTGCTGACCTGGCCGAGAGCTTTTGAATCCGGCGTTTACTGCCGTGCCCTTCGTGATGTCTTCTTTATTCCGGAGTTTGTTATTGCTGTTGCGCCGTGATTTCCCGTTTCCATCTCTAACTTCAGATGTACTGGGGTCGCTGGTGCTGCATCTGGCTAGCCAGCTGTCCTCACCCGCGCAAAAGCAGGTCATGAGGTTTGTTAATGCAGCCATTGTTCTCGGCTTATTTTGGCCGAGGTGTCTGGCGAGCCATTCGTCACGGACGCTATGCTTAAAAGCTGCCAAGGCTTCAGCGTCTGGACAGTCAAAAATCTAGTTCTTTTTTGTAAGAAACCTGTTCCAAAGCTTTCGGGCTGACTCTCCGGGCTGTTGAGTTATATGACTCAAATCGTCCGCATCCGGAGGTCAGACATAAGTCCCTTGAAAATTTGCCCGAAAGGCGTCTTCGAGTTCTTCCCAACTTCCAATGGAGCTTTCGGGGAGCCCTTTAAGCCAGTGACGAGCTGGCCCTTTGAGCTTCAGGGGTAAGTACTTGATGGCGTGGAGATCATCTCCTCAAACCATATGGATATGAAGGATATAGTCCTCAATCCAGACGCCAGGGTCTGTTGTTCCGTCGTATGCCACTATGTTTACGGGTTTGAATCCCTCTGGAAATTCATGGTCCAGCACCTCATCGATGAAACATAGGGGGTGTGTGGCACCCCTGTAGCTGGATGTACCGTGTTGTTTGGATGTTTGTTGTGTTGCATTGTATGCTGGGGCGTGCTTGCGTGGTCCATAAATGGATCTTGTTGTGTTGTCCTTTGGGTGCGAGCCCTCGCATGGGTCGCGTGTTCTATTGTGAGTGGCGTTGTATGCCGCTCTGTGTTGGTAGAGGGGTCGTCTATCCGACCAGGTGGATGATTTGATATTTGGTTGTGCGGGGTTCTGAAGCCTCCTCATCGAATTCAGTTAGCAGCTTTCGCTTTGGGTAGCTCTTGGAGGGGCGATTGTCGTCGTACCTTGCTGCTGTGTTGAGTATTTTACTCCATCTGACTTGGAGTGTGTCTTGCACAGCCTTGAGCCTTTGCTTCTGCTTTTTAAGACTCCTCGCGGTGGCAACAAGCCTTTTAAGGGCATTCTGCTGCTCTGGGTGCCTGTCCGGCATTATGTCGTCCGGACTATTATCCTTGATAGAATTTGTTTGTTCGGTTTGATTATCCGGATTGCCGTTGTCCGGCAGCGGTTCACCCTGCTCCAGCGCTGGGTCTGTGTGATCATTATTTCTGTCGAGGCGGGATTTGGGGCGGCGCTTGCGTTGCCGCTTTGACTGCTTCTTGAGGGAACAAGCCTTCGGTGCGTCCTTCCGCTCCTTGTCGTCATCTTTTGGTGTGTCCACCATGTATACGTCATATGATGAGGTGGGCGGTGATTCTTCTTTGCCTCCCGCATCGTCGTCCATACCGTGGATGTTTTCAGAGTCGAAGTCGAGCATGTCGGTTAAATCGTCGACAGTGGCTGAAAAGTGGGTGGTGGGTGGGCTTTGAATTTCTTCATCGTCCGTATCCCAACCTTGCTGACCGTAGTCCGGCCAGGGCTCTCCTGATAAAGAGAGAGACTTTACTGTCTTCAGAATATTGCCGAAAGGCGAGTGCTGAAAGATGTCCGCGGCAGTAAACTCCATGATCGGCGCCCAGTCGGATTCGATCGGCAGGGGCGCGGAGGGTTCAGAGTCCGGAGAGGAGTCCGGCTCCTTGGGGTCACGAGTCTCGCTGAGTGCGGGGCTGGTGTTCGGCTCGATCGCCATTGGGATCGCAGCCCCCGAGGGGCGTCCAACCACCCATCCCCGATCGGCGAAGTTGGCTCCGAATTAAGGGTCGAAGCTGATGTGGGTGCGGCCTCCAGGGCACTGTTTAGCGGCAGAGCTAGATCATGTCGTCATGACCGTGCGGCGCGCTCAGCAGTGGCTCGAATCCGTCGAAGATCAAGTCCACACGGATGTCAGCCGTGTAGTTTAAACTTCCAAATCTGACCTGACGGCCAGGGGCATAGCCTTCGATCTGCTCCAGATGGCCAAGTGAATTGGCCCGCAGTGCGTAGCCACCAAAGACGAAGATATGTCTGGGGAGGAAGGTCTCACCCTGGACTGCATCGCTATTGATGATCGTAGGAGCCATCAAACCTCACGGCGACGACACCGAGGCACTCTCAATGAAAGCACCAATGTCGGTGTCAAAACCGGCGGATCTTGGGTAGGGGGTCCCGAACTGTGCGTCTAGGCCGGATGGTAACAGGAGGCAAGGGACACGAAGTTTTACCCAGGTTCGGGCCCTCTTGATGGAGGTAAAACCCTACGTCCTGCTTGATTAATATTGATGATATGGGTAGTACAAGAGTAGATCTACCACGAGATCGGAGAGGCTAAACCCTAGAAGCTAACCTATGGTATGATTGTTGTTCTGTATGTTGTCCTACGGACTAAGACCCTTCGGTTTATATAGACACCGGAGAGGGTTAGGGTTACACAAAGTCGGTTACAATGGTAGGAGATCTACATATCCGTATCGCCAAGCTTGCCTTCCACGCCAAGGAAAGTCCCTTCTAGACACAGGACGAAGTCTTCAATCTCGTATCTTCATAGTCCAGGAGTCCGGCTGAAGGTATAGTCCGGCCATCCGGACACCCCCTAATCCAGGACTCCCTCAGTATTACTTACCTTTGTTCTCCTCGAGCTGCCTCTTGGCAAGGCCGAGCTCTTTCTCGGACAGCTCGAGGTTCTGCTTCAGTGCGGCGACCTTCGCAGTCAGTGCGGCAGAGGTCAGCAGCGAAGCCTGCATACGCATAGAGACATAATTATATTAGACTCCTGAAGATATTATTTGATCCTTTATTCGGCTTTTCTTTGTGAACACCAAACAGAGCATCAGGGGCTACTGTCTATGCGGTAATATTTTTCCTATATTTTAAATACTTACCTCAAAGCCTGTTAGAAGGCTGGCACAGGGTTCAGTCAGTCCGCTCTTGGCGGACTGAACCTTCTTGATCACCGCTCTCATAATAGTGCGGTGCTCTTTGTCGATGGAAGCGCCGCAAAGCGCTTCCAGCAGGTCATCCGGTGCCTCTGGTTGGACAGAGGTCACCAGCACGGACGACTTTCCCCTCTTGGAAGAGGGCCTCCTGCCCGAGTCCGGAACCACTGGAGGTTCCGGCGTGGTGTTCGGCTGAGGGCCGAACTTGGAGCCCTTGGGAGCCTTGCTCCCTTTGCTCCGGGAGTCCGGAAGGTCGCCTTGAGGTGCCTCCGGGACTATCTCCCCCTAGCTCGGTGCCCCTTGAGACAATACCTTGGCATTGTCCGTAGGGCAAGGAGAGGAAGCGGTTGGAAGTGTATCACTGTTCATGTCCAACGAGTCCAAGGAACCGTCCGACGAGGATACATCGATACGGGCTTGGGGCGGACTGCATAATCATATTTGATGTTAGGAGAAGCAGTGCAACAAAAGTATGCTATGAGTTACTTTGGTATCCGAATACTTACGACTTCGCCAGGGGCTTGGCCCTGAGCAGCCACTCGTCTTCGCCATCGGCAGCGGTGGTGGAGCAGTCCGGAAGGAGAGTCCTTCCCTTATTGGACCCTTCGGCCTCCCTGGTTGGGGCGGCCTTCTGTTTCTTGTCTCCCCCGGCTGGAGGGGGAGAATATTCATCTTCCTTCTCCTTGTTTTCACGGGAGGAGTGCGCCTTGGAGTTATCTGACGATGTGTCCGATACCACCTGGCGCCGGGAACACTTTCGGGTTCCCGTGGCCTTCTTCTTGGTCTTCTTCGGCACCTCATAAGGAGCCGAAGTCCGCGTCTCCGTCAGGAGAGCGTCTGCGGGGTCTTTGGGCAGAGGGGCCGGGAAGTTAATCTGCTCCGATGTCTCCACCCAGTCCTGTCAAAGGCATGGGAGCTCAGACCCCGCACATGATTAAGCTATGGGAAATAAATACCCTATGTACAGAGCTTACCGGATTCGCAGGGCGCTTCGCGCTTAACCTGCTGTCCTCGGTAAGAGAAGGGGGGGCCTCGGCGCCCTTGAATAGCACCTTCCAGACGTCCTTATGCGTCGTGTCTAAGAGCTCGCACAGAGTCTAGTGCTGGGCCGGGTCGAACTCCCATAAGTTGAAAGCAAGTTGTTGACACGAGAGGATCCGACTGAAGAGCATGACCTAGACTATGTTGACAAGCTTAAGCTTCTTGCTTGTCATGTTCAAGATACACTACGGAGTCCGTCCAGCTCCACTAATGAGCCCCAAGACAGGCCCTTCTCCTTCCAGGAAGTGAGCTGCGTGGGGATTCCGGATCGAAACTCGGGGGCCGCCACCCAGTTGGCGTCGCGCGGCTCGGTGATGTAGAACCACCCCGATTGCCACCCCTTTATGGTCTCCACAAAGGAGCCCTCAAGCCATGTCACGTTGGGCATTTTGCCCACCATGGCGCCGCCGCATTCCGCTTGTTGGCCGCCTACTACCTTCGGCTTGATATTGAAGGTCTTCAGCCACAGGCCGAAGTGGGGCCGGATGTGGAGTAAAGCCTCGCACACGATGATGAACGCCGAGATGTTGAGGATGAAATTCGGGGCCAGATCATGAAAGTCCATCCCATAATAGAACATAAGGCCACAGATGAATGGATGGAGGGGAAACCCCAGTTTGCGGATGAAGTGGGGGAGGAAAACCACCCTTTCGTGAGGTTCCGGGGTAGGGACGATCTGCCCCGCGGCTGGCAGCCGGTGCGCGATATCCGCGGCTAAGTATCTAGCTCCACGTAGATTTTTGATGTGTCCCTCCGTGACGGAGGAGGCCATACACTTGCCTCCTGCTCTGGACATGTTTGGAGAGAGTTGAGGAGAGGGATGTGTACTTGGGCGCTGGAGCTCGAGTGCGCGAGAATGGATGAGCTAGGAGGAAGAAGGCGTGGGTAGAAAAAGGTGAGACCTTATCCCTTTATAAGGGCGGACGAAACTATGCGCCCCCACCAGCCTGGTAAAACTCGCTTATCCCCCAAGCGCCATAATTGATGGCGTGGTTGGGTTACCCACGTCCATATTAATGGGAATCCCGTAATAAAGGGACACGATCTTTGCTTTGACAAGACGTGCCAAGGAAACCTCCTCGCGAAACACGCTGAGATTGGTTATGAAAAATGATTCGAATAAAGACCTGGTTGTGGTATGATGCCACACTATGGGGTACGTCAGCAGATTAGATTTGTGTAAATATTATTCCCTCTACGGTGGTATGTGGAACTTATTTTGCAGAGCCGGACAAGATCCTCGTGTTCGAAATCTTCTATGAAGTATTCAGAGGAGGAACCTGCCTTGCAATACCGAAGACAATCTACGCGCCGGACTCATCGTCATTGAAGCCTGGTTCAGGGGCTACTGAGGGAGTCCTGGATTAGGGGGTATCCGGACAACCGGATTATATCCTTTGGCCGGACTGTTGGACTATGAAGATACAAGATTGAAGACTTCGTCCCGTGTCCAGATGGGACTCTCCTTGGCGTGGAAGGCAAGCTTGGCAATACGGATATGTAGATCTCCTTCCTTGTAACTGACTCTGTGTAACCCTATCCCCCCCCCTAGTGTCTATATAAACCAGAGGATTTTAGTCCGTAGGACAACATACAATCATATGATAGGCAAGCTTCTAGGGTTTAGGCTCTCCGATCTTGTGGTAGATCAACTCTGGTACTACTCATATCATCAAGAATAATCAAGCAGGACGTAGGGTTTTACCTCCATCAAGAGGGCCCGAACCTGGGTAAAACATCATGTCCCCTGCCTCCTATTACCATCCGCCTTAGACGCACAGTTCGGGACCCCCTACCTGAGATCCGTTGGTTTTGACACCGACAGCCATGGTGAAGACGCGCTACACCAAGCTGGATCCTAATCACATGGCTCGTGTCGGGCCGGTAGGGCCGAATGGGGAAGAAATTCACGTTAGTATAGTATATGACCAAGTTGAAGTGGCTGCCAAATATTCTCAATAGGATTGTAAGTTAGACTACCTGTTGGAAGGTCTAGAGGAAGAGGTGTTCGAGTCCAAGTGAATGTGTCCTTTTCCTCATCTAGCTGAATTGTATATCATTTGTCATGGCAGACCATTTAGCTTCAACCTCCGGACTCTAAGGTGCGGACTGTTTTCGAATACCATCGCGGCCGAATAGGCCGGGGTATGCTTGGAAAACTAGGCGTAGGGGTCATAGTTGCTTGAACAGACCATTTGTATCCGGCTAGCTATGTTATATTACATGGATATCGTAAGAAACATCTTCCAAAGAGAATAGTTCCGTTAAGGGTTTCTTTCCCTGGGTGTGCATGCATTTAATGTACATGTCGGGATTGTGATGCGAGCACCACAGTTCGTATAACTTCTGGGGGTGCACAATGGAGTGAGTTTAGAAAACATCTTTAATTCACCGACCGAATATTCCCTTAAGAACGCTAGCTTTTGGCTTCACCCAGTCTGAGGTACACATCCGGATGACCTAGCAGTAACAATCGCAAAGGTGCTCCCTTTATGCCCTAGCCGAACTAACAGGAACGTAGGGCATAAGCACAAGAGCCAGGCAACCCAGCTTGGCCAAAACTTAAGTCATATCGATGCATATAGTGGCGAAGAAAAGGTAAATATGGAAAAACTCATATGTGAGGAGCTTGATGCTCAAGGAATGGCAAGAACTTCTGTTCGAGAAGCCCCCAGGTACAAGTGGCGTACATGTTTAAAGATGTATCTGCCAATGATGTGCGGTCTAGCCGTACTTAAAGCTTTTTAAAGAGAGAAAAAGAAAGTAATCAGAAAAGAGAGAGAAAATAATGGAAACTACAGGGGAGAAGACGAACAATGAATTTAGCGCTAGGCGTAGAATCTTTGGAGTCTGGTCGCATTCCAGGGTTTGGCTTGAGGCGATTGTCTGATGCATCGCAAAGAAGGTACGCTCCTCCGGTGAGAACTTCGTCAATTATGAAGGGACCCTCCCATTTGGTCTTGACTTTGTCCTTTTTCTACTCCGGGAGGCGTAGAACGAGTTCGCTGATGTTGTAAGCCTTGGCCCATACTTCTCTTCTTTGATATCATCGAGCCAGCTGTTGGTAAAGTACTGAACGAGCTTTTGCGACATCGCATTCCTCCTCCAGGGCATCTAGGCTGTCCTGCCGATCGAGCTCGGCTTCTCTCTCTCTCTTCGTACATACGCACTCTAGGTGAGTCGTGAATAATAATGCAGGGTAATACGGCCTCTGCACCATACACCATGAAGAAAGGTGTGTATCTGGTAGTACGGTTGGGCGTGGTCCGCAGCCCCCAGAGTACGGAGTCGAGCTCCTCAACCCAGTGTTTGTCTGATTCTTTCAAAGACCGCACTAGTCTGGGCTTGATGCCGCTCATAATAAGACCGTTGATGTGTTCTACTTGACCGTTGCTTTGTGGGTGGTAGACGGAGGCGTAATCAAGTTTGATCCCCAGAGCAGTACACCAGGTTTTTACCTCATCGGCTGTGAAACTGGAGCCGTTGTCAGTGATGATGTTGTGTGCGACACCATAATGATGCACAACATCGGATATGAACTCTATCACCGGGCCGGACTCAGCCGTTTTGACTGGCTTAGCCTCTATCCACTTAGTGAATTTGTCCACCATAACCAGCAGATATTTTTTCTTATGGCTTCCCCCTTTAAGAGGTCCAACCATGTCGAGTCCTCAGACCGCGAAAGTCCAAGTGATGGGGATTGTTTGTAGGGCAGTGGAGGGCATATGGCTTTGATTGGTGTCGGGGGTTGGGTGCGACATATGCCAATGGATGGCTTATCATGGTGGGGGCGAGTAGAACGTAGCCGGTGCCTCGATATGGGATGAGGCATAGACACGTACGCCGGCGAACTCTACCCAGGTTCGGGGCTCTCCTAGGAGATAACACCCCTAGTCCTACTCTGCGGGGTCTCCGCGTGATCACTAAGGAAAGAGTGAGTACAAATGGTGCTCCTCGAGCTGTATCTATGGACAGGAGGAGGCTTGGCCAGCTCTCTTCCTTCTCTAAGGTCTGGTCTAGTTCTAATGGGTCCAAAACCTTTGCATGGGTGCCGCGGGGGTTTATATAGGCCTACCCCCCGGAGTACAACGGTAAACCAACTGGGCGGAGGGCCCAGCCGTCAGTCTCTTCGCATGCTGTCTTCTCTACTGACTATAGGGGCCCGCCGGCTGGTGGGCCCCGCTGACTGGTCTGGTAAGGAGCGGACAGGCCATACCCGCTGCTTGCGGGTCTTGGCCGTTGCCGATTACTGTAGCCGTGCTTCTAATGACACAGGCTTGGTCAGGGGGTCGTGGCTACAGCGATGCTACCTGGCGGGCGATTACTGTAGCCACTCCCCGTCTCGTCTGGTTAATGGCGCGTGGGACCCGTGGGAGGGGCAGGCCGACTTCCGGGGGCCGGCTCCCTTCGGGACCGGCTGGTGGCGCTCTTGCCGTCTTCTGGACTCTCGCTGGCCGGTAGGGCCCATCGTCCGTGGTCCGTACCGATAGGCCGTCGTGGGTGCAGGATTTCGCCTACTGTTGCTGATGTCAGGGATGGCACAGCAACAGTGCCTCGCCGGACGGAGATCTCCGCTGGTATGATGCACTGTGGCCTAGCCATCCCATGAAAATGGGAGGGAGTGGGCTTTACTGTGGCCACTCCCATCCCATCCTCCCTTATGAGGGCACGGGCTTTGTTGGTGTCGTGGGCCGACTCCCCGTGGCCGGCTTTTCTGGGAGCCGCCAGGCGGGAGTCGGCCCGTCTTGACCTCGCCGCCACGACTCGGCCGCATGCGGGCCGTCGGCTCTTCCTTTAGCCGGCCTCTGGAAGGCGTCTCTCCATCCTGGTGTCTTGAGGGGCGCAGTCAGCCCCGATGTCTTGAAAGGTTCTAGGCCTCAGGTTAGCCTACCCGTGGCCCATTACTCCGACAGTAGTCCCCGAAGCTGGTGAGGCACCGCGGAGGATCAGCCGAGGAGCCTTAGCAGTTTCTTTCTCCGAGTGCTTGAGGTGAGACCTTGTTTGACTTCCGTCGGGCCGACTAGTAGGAGTCGGAGTCGCCTGACTTTGACTTGTCCAAAAATGCTTTCGAATTCCCCGGCGGGAACTCAGTAGCATGTGAGCTATGCTTCTTGACCGCCACCCACTCCGTGCCCGCCACGTGGCAACCAGTGGCCGGGCCAGCCCGCCTACCCATCCGCAAGATGGGACATGTCTGCAGGCGGGGCCCGCCACTACCACGCCTCGGCATGCGAGGGGATCCGCCGTGGCCGTGGGGGGTGGTTGAGATTCCCACGAAATTAGCGCGCAGTAACTTTGCGCGATAAACGTGGGGGCGTGGAGTAGTGGGAGCAGTAAATCCCACAACTGCCCCCTCGGCTTCGCAGCCCACTGGGCTATAAGTAGGGGGGAGGGAGATGGTGGAGCACGCGCGTCCCACCTCCTCACTGCTTCTTCTTCTTCTCTCTCTCCACCGCACCTCAAGCTACGTCGAGCGCTGCGGCAGTCTGCTCACGATGAGCTCTTCCTCCGCCGTCACGCCCCCTATGGCGCATTCCGGCACCTGGGATGGTTCGTAGGTTCACGATGACCACGTCGATTTCCTCCACAAGACGCGTCGGTTGCCCGGCGAGGACCTCGTGAGGGCCCGCCTCGCGCGGAGGGGAGAGATCTCGCCGGTGCCGCAGGAGGGCGAGCGGGTCGTCTTCCGCTCGCACTGCCTGCGCGGCCTGGGCCTGCCGGCGAGCAACTTCTTCTGCTCGTTCCTTGAGTTCTACGGACTCCAGCCTCACCACCTCACCCACAACACGGTGGTGTTGTTATCCGCCTTCGTCACCCTGTGCGAGGGCTTCATCGGCGTTCTCCCCACCATGGAGCTCTGGGGGGAGTTCTTCTACTCCAAGCTTGGCACCCAAGCCGCGGGCGTGCCAGCTCAGTGTGGCGCGTTCATCGCCGTGCGGAGGTCGGGGGCCGACAACCCGTTTCCCTCCATCAAGCTGATCAAGTCGGTGAAGATGTGGCAGCGGTCGTACTTCTACGTGAAGAACGTCTCCACATAGGGCGACTGGATCAACCTGCCGGCCTTCGTAGCCGGCCCGCCGGCTGGGAGGCAACCCAACTGGTCGTACCGGGCTCGGACGTTGACGCAAGCGGGAGCCGGTGCCGTTGCGCGGCTTCGACTACTAGCGCAGTCGGAGGGCCTGACCGGGCCAGACTTGCTGGCCGCCTTCGTGGCCCGCCGAGTGCTCCCTCTTCAAAGTCGCCCCCACATGATCTGCCAGATGAGCGGGCACCGGGACCCAAGTCGGATGTGCACCAAGGAGATGCCTCGCGAGGAGGTGGCCTATATGGTGAATTATCTGGCGAACTGTGACCTTCGAGAAGAGTGGAAATTCGGCAAGGAGCCGTATTCACGTGCCGCCCTCCGCCTCTGGTGAGTGGTTTTCTTTTTCTCTTTCTCTCTGACTTCTTCATTGCCGAGTCCGTTTTGTCCGTTTGACCAGTCGGCTTTGGTCAGAACCCCCTCCTCCAGCCAGCAGCCGACACCGCGGGGCCGGACCGCGAATTCCTCCCCGACCGGGCGGAGAGTGACGTTGACGACCCCGACCTGGGGGCGTCGGCCCTGGAGGACGACGCCGAGGGAGGAGGAGGCGCAGCGGGCGGCCCGAGACTTGGGGCCAGTCTCAAGGACTGGCCCGATGATGACGAGGAGGTCGTCCCACGCCAACAGCCAGGAGCCAGCCAGTAGGCCACGGGCTCGTCAGCTCCGCTGGACGCCCAAGGCGGCGGAAAGAAGCGCAGGGCCGGGGCGAGCCTGTTTGGCAGCCGGTCGAAGAAGCCCAAGGGCTCAGCCGCGGCGATCAAGCGGGACGAGGCGGCCGCAAAGGCCAGCCGCTTCCGCAAGGTGGTGAAGACGCCGCAACTTATTTCAGCGTAAGCACCACCTCCCCTCGTATCTTCGTATTTCTTTATTGAGTCTGTCTGAAATTTCTTTACTTTGTTTTCCAGCTTTAGGGCCCCTCTCTGTCTTGAGAAGTCGGCTGCCGGCTTCGTCGTGAAGTCGGCAGAGACCTCCTCCACCACCCGGAGGGTTGACCCCACCGCCGACCTCCGGGAGGCGATGGAGTGGAACACGTAGGAGGCGCGTGAGGAGCGGGACTCCGGCCGCCTGAAGAAGGTGGAAGCCAACAAGGTGGAGGCCACCGCTCTGAAGAAGCTGGCGGAAACCGAGGCCGCCGATGCGGAGAAGAAGCACGTGGAAGAAGCCGCACGCCACCAGTCGGCAGTGTTTGTCATCCCCTTGAACTCCGCACCGCCGCCACCGGAGTTCTCGGCGCAGACTGGGGAAGCCGGCGACAAGAACCCGGTCATGGAGAGGGACGCCGATGTCACTTCTACGTCGGAGGTCATTGCGCCGCCACCGCCACCCTCCGGAGGCGCGCCAGGCAGACAACCGGCGGATCCGCCAGTGCCGCCAACCGGAGGCGCGGCGGCGATGGGCCTGGCCCTCGAGGTCGGTACGCCGACGCGCCGCCGTCTCGCGAAGGTGGCCTCAGCACCGCGTCCTCTGGATACCGGCGCTACGAGCTCCTCGATCCCGGACACCGAGGTGTCGAGCGCCGTGCCCACTAGGTGGGTGTGGGGAGGCGGGACGGGCCCGTTGAACCGGGCACTCTTGGACGTCCAAACCAAGCTCCAGGCCAAGGGCGACGCCATCAAGGAGTGCACCAAGGCATACCTGCCGTCTCGAACGGCCATCCGGGTACGCATCCTTTCATTGCTTTGCTTCCTTGTTTTTTCTTTGTGGGGGCGCGCCAGTGCACCCACTAGGTGTAGTCCCCGAGTTTCAGGCCGGCTGCTGAGGAGGCGGCTCGGAACTCTAATCGGCGAGTTCCATGTGCCAACGCTTTTTTCTGAAATTTTGATGCAAGATTACCACAATCTTCGCGTGACCTCCTTCAATGCCAATGTTGAGGAGCTGGCCAAGCGGACCGCTGACTTGTTAGACAGCCGGGGTGAGCTTTCTTCTTTCTCTGCGGGGGTGCGCTGGCGCACCTGTGGGTTTTAGTCCCCGAGATTCGGGCCGACTGCTGAGCAGTCGGGCCGGATCTCCCCAGCGACATTTCTTCTTTGCTGACGACTGACATCCCTCCCCCTCTTTTTTTAGAGGCCAACGCCGCCCTTCAGCAGTAGATGGGCGAAGTCAAAACCGCACTACGCGTCAGGGAGGAGGAGTGCGGCCGGCTAGCGGAGGAGCGCGACCGGCTGGCTACGCAGCTGGCGGAGCAAAAGGAGCTGCTCCAGAGGGCCCAGAAGGAGGCGGAGGACAAGGAGACCGCCCTTCTCACTGAATTTGCATCTGAGCGCTCCTCCTGGACCGACAAGGAGGTGACGCTGGTCTCCGGCTTCCAAGCAATCGAAGATCTTGTCGATGGTGAGCTTCCACTTATTTCCTTTTCTGGGATGCCGACTGCTAGTCGAGTTGGCCTTAAATTTTTAACTTTGTTTATTTGCTCTTCTTCCTTAGCAGACTTCTTCTCCGGCCATTCTGATGCCGCCAATCAAGCCATCGAGGTTGATCGTGAAGCACGGAGGGCGGACGGCGCACAGGTCGCCGCCGACGCCCCCCGAACTCTTAACGAGAAGATTCTAAGCATCGAGGCCCGTCTTCAGCCAGCCCACCGGATGTTGCGCCGGCTTCAACACGTCGGAGCCTAGGCGATTGCCGCCCTGTGGCCGGACATGCAGGCGCCACGCACCCCCACTCGGACTGCCGACTGGTAGGAGGTGGCAGCCGGCCGTCTTGAGGCCTGGAAGGGTTCTGCAGCCCAGGCTGGAGCCCGCCAGGCCTTGGAATTCGCCAAGGCGTGGTATCCTGGGCTAAGTTTAGCCCAGTTAGCCACGTTCCAGCTGGAAGCTCAGGCGGAGCTAGCAATGGTGGAGGATGATCTCGTCAGGCGCGCCGCATCGATCGCTGAGTACACCGACACCAGTGTCTTCGTCCCAGAGCGGGCTGAGAACGGCGAGGAGGCGCCACCGGAGTGGTTCGGGCTGAACCCGGATGACGGCGAAGACTCGGCGGAGGTGATCGACTACAGTGGCAAAGAGGAAGGCGAGGAGGAGGAGGGGGACGAGGAGGAGGCGCCAGAGCTCGAGGCAGACGGCCAGCCCCAGCCTGACCGCGCCTCCAGCAATGAGCCGCGCACAATTGAGCCAGCTGTCGCCAGGGGTGATCAGGCGGAGACCAACCAGCCGAGTGCCCCGCCAACTGGCACACCCGACCCCTCTGGTCCTCCGAGTCCGTCCGCGGCTTCCTAGGCTGCCACTTTATCTTTGTTTTTCCTGCTTAGTAGTCTCAACGAACTTGTTATTTTGCACAATTCCACCCACTGGGTGTGGGTGTATCTTGAACTCCCATTTGATGATTCGGCCAAGGGCCTTTCTATGTAAATATGTATCCACGTTCTATCTCTTCTTGCTTATTGCTCTTTGACTTTTTCCTTTGCCGCCTTCCCTTAGTTGCCGTTTTGCTAGTCGGACAGCCGCTCTGCGGACTGCCGCTAGATCAAATACTTGACTTCTTTGGGAGGCAAGTACTTAGCCATTTGGAGTTTTTAGCAAGTTAGTTTAGAAAACGGCGAGCCGTCTGCTCAAGAGTTGGTTGCAAAAAGGCTAGAAACCGGCTTAAGCTATGTGCATGCTTTGAGTCCTTAGCCATTTTTCATATGGACACCCATTCTACCTTACTCCTGCTTGCCAGTTAGTCGCTCTGCGATCTGCGGCTTCTAACAGGAGACGGCTTGAGTACCACACACTACTTGTCCGGCTGCAGGAAGTCATTTCATAGCTCAAGACGGCAAGTCCCCGGGCCAACTAGTCGAACCCGGTGCCAAGCGATAAAGAATAACATACTCATAGGCATAACTCATTATCATATAGATAAAAGAAGGCAGTCCCCGAGATCGTCTCGAGGGGCCCGAAGTCTTCGTACTTTAATACAAAAGGTAGCATGATACATACTGCATTAACTGTAAAATCTTCGGAGGATATTTGCATTCCATGGTCGCTCCGTCTCCTTGCCGGAGTCGTCTCTTTTGCGTGCTCGGGGCTTCTGAGCGTCGATTAGGTAGTAGGAGTCATTGCCCAACACCTTGCTGATGATGAAGGGGCCTTCCCAAGGTGCTGAGAGCTTGTGCTAGCCAGCTGTTCGCTGAATCAGCCGAAGTACAAGGTCTCCTTGGAAAGATCGCGGCTTGACCTTCTGATTGTAGTATCACCGTAGGCTCTGCTGGTAGATGCTAGACCGGCTGAGTGCCAACAGCCGGCCCTCTTCCAGCAGATCGACGCCGTCTTGACGTGCTTCCTCTGCTTCCTCCTCGGTGTACATGGTGACTCAAGGGGAGTCGAACTCTGTGTCCGTTGGGATGACGGCTTCGGCACCGTAGACAAGAAAGAAGGGTGTGAAGCCGGTTGACTTATTTGGAGTCGTGCACAGGCTCCATAGGACAGCTAGCAACTCATCAAGCCAGCAGCCGGCCGAGTGCTCCAGAGGCTCGACCAGCCGGGGCTTGATGCCGGACAGGATTAGGCCGTTTGCTCGCTCTACTTGGCCGTTGGACTTCGGATGGGAAACGGACGCTAAGTCCATTCGGATGCCTTGCGTCGTGCAGAAACGGGCCAAGGCACCTTTGGCAAAGTTTGTGCCGTTGTCGATGATGATGTTGTGCGGTATGCCATACCGAATTGTGATGTCGGAGATGAAGGTCACAGCAGTCGGACCATTCAAACTCTTGATTGGCTTTGCTTCTATCCACTTGGTGAACTTGTCCACTGCAACAAGTAAATGAGTCAAACCACCTCGCGCCGTCTTGAATGGTCTGACCATGTCCAGGCCCCAAACAGCAAAGGGCCAGGCAATAGGAATAGTTTTGAGCGCCGAAGCCAGCTGATGAGGCTTAGAGCGGAACTTTTGGCACCCCTTGCATTTTTGGACTAGAGACTTGGCGTCCTCAAGAGCAGTCGGCCAGAAGAAGCCATGGCGGAAAGCTTTGGCGACGAGTGCTCTTGAAGCCGCGTGATGGCCACATTCGCCTTGATGGATGTGTTTGAGGATTGCCTGGCCTTGCTCTGGCTCCACACACCGCTGGTGAATACCAGTGATGCTGCACCTTACGAGCTCTCTATTGATGATGGCGTACACTGCCGCCCGGCGTTGCACTTGCCGAGCCGAGATCTCATCGGCTGGCAGCTCTTTGTTCACCAAGAATTTGAGGATGGGTTGGGCCCATGAAGGTGCTGCAATTTCTGCGACCGCCAAGACTGCGACTTGGACGAGGGTCGGTGGGCCGGGAGGTGGCGGGTTGGAGTCGGCAGCCGCTTGCTATGTCGATGAAGTCCCCTGGCAGAGTGGCGCAGTCCCTGAGCTCGGCTCCGAAGTCTCCAGGCCGGGCTCCGCAGTCCTTGGGTCGGGTGCGACTACCACAATCTCCACGCCGCCTGCCGGAACACTCGCGCCGTCTGCGGGGGATCTTGAGTCGGATCCGACTACTTCAGGAGGAGCCAGCACGAAGATGGAGTCTGACTCCGGTGATGGCTTGACGAACGGCTTGCGGAGGCGCTGAAGGGCGACGCCGGACGGTATCGCCTGACGGGTGGAGCTGATTCGCGCCAAGGCGTCTGCTTGGTCGTTGTCATTTCTTGGTACATGGAGAAACTCACATCCCTCGAAATACCCACTGAGTTGTTGTACGAGGAAGCGGTAGCTTGCCATGTTTGCGTCCTTGGCATCCCAATCGCCTGACGACTGCTAGAGCACCAAGTCGGAGTCACCATAACACATGATCCAGCGAATGCCGAGCTCTTTGGCTAGACGGAGCCCGTGAATGAGTGCCTCGTACTCGGCGACGTTGTTGGAGGCGGCAAAATGGATTTGCAGCACATACTTGAGCTTGTCGCCCTTGGGAGAGGTGAGGACGATGCCGGCTCCCAAGCTGGTGCGCATCTTGGAGCCGTCGAAGTGCATTCGACAATGGGTGGAGTCGGGCGCTGGTGGTAGATACTGGGTTTCAGCCCAGTCGACGAAGAAGTCGGCCAGTGCTTGTGACTTGATGGCAGTGTGAGGTTGGTAGTAGATGGTGTAGGGGGCCAAATCTATGGCCCACTTGGCCACTCGTCCCGAAGCGTCTCGGCTGCCGATGATCTTGGCTAGAGGAGCCATGCAGACCACAGTGATTGGATGCTCTTGGAAGTAAGGCTTCAGTTTCTTGGCAGCAAAATGCAAACCATAGCACATCTTCTGGTAGTGGGGGTAGTTTTGCTTGGAGGTCGACAGTACTTCACTCAAATAATATACCGGTCTCTGAACTGGTAGTGCTTTGCCTTCCTCCTTGCGCTCAACTACAATGACCGTGCTGACCACTCGGCTGGTGGCGGCAATGTAGAGGAGCATGGGCTCCTTAGGAGTCGGAGCCGCCAGAACAGGTGGAGTCACCAGCATCTTCTTAAGTTGGACAAATGCTTCGTCTGCCTTGTGGTTCCACTCGAAAAAAGTGGTCTTCCTCATGAGTTGGTACAGGGGAAGGGCCTTCTCGCCCAGCCGACTGATGAACCGGCTGACGGACGCCAAACAGCCGGTGAATTTTTGTATGTCTAGCAGTCGGCTGGGTACCTCCATCCTTTCAATTGCCTTGATCTTCACAGGGTTGCATTCTATGCCGTGTTCGGAGACCAGGAAACCAAGGAGCTGGCCGGCTGGTACTCCGAAGACGCATTTCTCTGGGTTGAGCTTGATCTGGAATTGGCGTAAGTTGTCAAAGGTCTCCTTGAGGTCTTCCAGCAGTGTTCCACGCTTCTCCGTCTTTACCACCACATCATCCACGTAGACGTGAGCATTTCTGCCGAGCTGCTTGAGGAGACACTTCTGCATGCATCATTGGAAGGTGGTGCCGGCGTTCCTCAAGCCGAACGTCATGGTTAGGTAGCACAAAGCTCCAAATGGCGTGATGAAGGCAGTCTTCAGCCTGTCGGCTGGGTTTAACTTGATCTGGTGATACCCTAAATATGCATCCAAGAAACTCAACAGCTCGCATCCGGCTGTGGAGTCTATCACTTGGTCGATCCTTGGCAAGGCGAACGGGTCCTTGGGGCATGCTTTGTTGAGGCTTGTGTAGTCAATACACGTTCACCATTGCTTGTTCTTCTTCAGTACCAAGACCAGGTTGGCCAGCCATTCTGGGAAAAATACTTCCATGATGAAGTCGGCTGCGAGCAGCCGGGCTATCTCTTCTCCAACAACTCTCCTCTTCTCTTCTGACAAGCGGCGTAAAGGCTGTCTAACTGGTTTGGCATCAGATCGGACGTGTAATTTGTGCTTGGCGAATTCCGTCGGGACACCTGGCATGTCCTTGGGGGACCATGCAAAGATGTCTCGATTCTCACGGAGGAAATCGACGAGTTCGCCTTCCTATTTGCTGTCGAGGTTGGCGCCTACGGCAGCGTACCTCTCTGGGTGCTCCAGGTCCAAAGGTATCTTCTTTGTTTCCTTGGCCGGCTTGAACGAGCCCTCAGCTTCCGACTCTTTGGGATCAGACGACATCTCTGGCTGCTTGCCTTCCATAGCCACAACTCGATCTAGCAGCCGCTTCTCAGCTGCGATCACGAGGGACTCGGCTAGCCGACTGCTCTCTGATGCGCATGCAGACGACTTCTTGTAGTCGCCAGTTATGGTCAGAATCCCTTTGGAACTCGACATCTTCATCTTGAGGTAGGCATAGTGGGGGACGGCCATGAACTTGGCCAGGGCTGGCCGGCCAAACAGTGCATGGTATGGGCTCTCTAGGTCCACCACCTCGAACCATATTGACTCACGGCGGAAATGATCTTTGTCTCCGAAGAGGATGTCGATCAAGATCTTGCCGAATGGCGAGCAGGAAAGGCCAGGGACTATGCCGTGGAACACCGTCCGGCTGGACTGCAGTTGCCTCTGCCTGATTCCCAACTTCTCCATGGTGTCTTTGTACAAGATGTTGATGTTGCTGCCGCCGTCTATTAGGATTCTGGAAAAACGAGCAGCTCGCTTTTCGGTGGAAAAGGTGGCGTCCAAATCCAAGGCATAGGAGCCGGGTCTGGGCATTACTTCGGGGTGGTCAGCCCGACTCCAGCTGATGGGCTTCTTAGACCAGTGCATGAACTCAGGTGTGTCAGAAGCTACTACATTCACCTCCTGCTGCTGCAGCCATCTGCTGCGTCGATCGTCAGCCACACTGGTGAACACGATGTATGCTCCCTGCTCTTCCGGGTACTCGTCTCGCACTACCTCGACTGGTCTGACCGCTGGCTGCTTGGGCGGAGGGGGAGGCGGCCGCCCAGCAGGTGGGGGAGGCATAAGGCCATCTCCCTTGGCGATCCTGGTGAGCCAGTGGCATTTCCGAGTGCTGTGGTTGGACGGCTTCGCGCCATTGTGGAACTTGCAGGGTCCATCCAGAGTCTGCTCATATGAGAAAGCCGGCTGCCAGTTGGACTTGCCCTCCCTTCTGACGTCTGAGCGGAGGCTGCCCTTCCGGCTGTTGGTCTTCAACTGTTGCCACCTGTCGACTGATGGAAGTTGGCGGGGGGGCTTTACTCTTGTGGTCGTTCTGCTGTTGAGGCCGACTGATGTCTCCGGCTGGGGTTCGGGGAGCCTGAGGAGCCACCTTGCCGGTTGCGCTGACTTGAATCTCTGTCTTCGTGGAGGAATTGGCCGTGGCGTATTTGTCTGCTATGATCAGCAGCTCATTGAGGGTTTCCGGCTCATCGCAGAGAAGCTTGTGCTTGAGGAGGGTGCCTTCCCGGCATCCTGCAGTGAAGTACTCAATGGCCTGCACCTCGTGCACGCCCTCGCAAGAGTTGCGGAGCTCGGCCCAGCGCGTGAGGTAGTCGCGAGTTGACTCGTTGGGGCCTTGCAGGCACAAGGAGAGCTAGCGGGGTTTGGGAGGTCACTTGTACGTGCTGGTGAAGTTGCGGACAAAGGCGTCGGTGAAGTCGACCCAACTGTTGATGCTGTAGGGCCTTAAGCTACTCAGCCATGTCCGGGCCGTGCCCTGGAGCATGAGTGGAACGTACTTCACAGCAACACGCTTGTTGCCGTTTGCTATGCTGACGGCCGTGGAGTAGTCGACCAGCCAGTCCTCCGGCTTCACGGAGCCGGTGTACTTGGGTGTGTCTCTGGGGAGCATGAACCCTTTGGGGAAGGGCTCATCTCGGATGCGGGGGCCAAAACACGGCGGACCCAACTCATCTTCCTCCTCAAGCGCCAGGGATCGGTGGAGACAGTCGATCCGATGGAGGGCGTCATTCTCACCGACTCCCTCTCGGCGGCCAAGGCGATCGCAGAGCGTCAGGTGATCAACAGGCGGCAGGGAGACTCGCCTTTCCCTTCGAGGGGGAGGAGGCGGACAGTCATCCCGTCGTTCCACTGTTCTTGGGCGGCCGTCTCGGTCGCGCTCTATGGTGATGCGAGTCCGACTGCGGCTGGCAGCCGGCTCCTTGTCTTTTCTTTCGCGGATGCCACCAGTTAGCGTCCGAGACTCCGCGCCTTGGTCTCAGCGCGGAAATAGGTTCTCATTCCATCGGCGCGGCGCATCAGTGTGGCAGCCGGCCTCGTTCTGCTCAGCAACCGCGTCAAGGAGTCGCTGCATGCGCTCCGTCATCAGGCGACGCTCTTCGCCCTCGAACTTGTCCAGCTCATCCGCCGCCGCCTGGGCGGCTCGAATATTCTCCGCATGTGTGGCATAGACGGGGCGATTCGCCCCGAACAGATCGGCGATAGCCGCACCGCGCTGCTGGACCGTGCCAAGGCGGCTAGGCCCAGCTGGAGCCGGCGTGCCGATCACCGCACGGTCCATCTCGTGCCGGTAGGCTTCTGACAGGCGTCTCATGCTGGCCAGCTTTTTGGTGCCTTCGACTAGCTGAAGGCAGCATGCCTCCAGCGTCTCGGCGTCGGCATCTTCAAGGATGGGCGCTGCCAGGTCTTGCAGTGCCGCATGGAGCGGGTCGTAATCACCCCCGCCGGAGTGCTCGCCATGATCGATGACAAGCACTTCCGTGATGGTGCTTCCGCCGCTCTCCGCACGAGGAAGCGGCTCGTCGTAGACCACCACATTGGTGGGGAACGTGTCAAGCGACACGGTGTCGGAGTCGACGAGCATCGGATCAGTGGAGCCTACGGACTCCAAGTCCCCAGCTGGCTCACTGGCGACATGAAGTTGATCGAGGAGGCCCGTGAGGAGGCCCTCGGGGCCGCCTGTGCCCGCGTCGGATGCGGGCTCGTCGAAGAGGCGGACCTCGCCTACAAGATCGGCGAGGCAACTGGCCGCGCAGGCGATTTCAGCGCCATGCAGCGCGTCGGCGCAAAATCCGTCTGGCGTGCCGGGCTGGCTGCGCTCGCCAGGGAGGAAAAGGGTTCCCGTCCAGAACAGGTCTCCGGACGACAGTGCACCAGGCCCCATGGTGGGCGCCAAATGTCGGGGGTTGGGTGCGACATATGCCAATGGATGGCTTATCATGGTGGGGGCGAGTAGAACGTAGCCGGTGCCTGGAAACGGGATGAGGCGTAGACACGTACGCCGGCAAACTTTACCCAGGTTTGGGGCTCTCCTAGGAGATAACACCCCAGGTCCTGCTCTGCAGGGTCTCCGCATGATCACTAAGGCAAGAGTGAGTACAATGGTGCTCCTTGAGCTGTATCTATGGACAGGAGGAGGCTAGGCCAGCTCTCTTCCTTCTCTAAGGTCTGGTCTAGTTCTAATGGGTCTGAAACCTTTGCATGGGTGCCCCGGGGGGTTTATATAGGCCTACCCCTGGGGGTACAATGGTAAACCGACTGGGCGCAGGGCCCAGCCATCAGTCTCTTCGCCTGCCGTCTTCTCTACCGACTGCTAGGGCCCGCCGGCTGGAGGGCCCCGCCGACTGGTCTGGTACGGAGCCGACAGGCCGTACCCTCTGCTTGCGGGTTTTGCTGGCTGCCGATTACTGTAGCCGTGCTTCTAATGACGCAGGCTTGGTCATGGGGTCGTGGCTACAGCCCTGCTACCTGGCGGGCGATTACTGTAGCCACTCCCCGTCTCGTCTGGTTAATGGCGTGTGGGACCCGTGGGAGGGGCAGGCAGACTTCCGGGGGCCAGCTACCTTCGGGACCGGCTGGTGGCACTCTTGCCGTCTTCTGGACTCTCGCTGGCCGGTAGGGCCCATCGTCCATGGACCGTACCGACAGGCCGTCGTGGGTGCAGGATTCCGCCTACTGTTGCTGATGTCAGGGATGGCACGGCAACAGTTCCTCGCCGGACGGAGATCTCCGCTGGTATGGCGCACCGTGGCCTAGCCATCCCATGAAAAGGGGAGGGAGTGGGCTTTACTGTGGCCACTCCCATCCCATCCCCCCTTATGAGGGCATGAGCTTTGTTGGTGTCGTGGGCCGACTCCCCGTGGCCGGCTTTTCTGGGAGCCGCCAGGCGGGAGTTGGCCCGTCTTGACCTCGCCGCCAGGACTCGGCCGCATGCGGGCAGTCGGCTGTTCCTTTAGCCAGCCTCTGGAAGGCGTCTCTCCATCCTGGTATCTTGAGGGGCGCAGTCATCCCCGATGTCTTGAAAGGTTCTGGGCCTCGGGTTAGCCTACCCGTGGCCCATTACTTCGACAATTGGCAAAGAGTTGGCATCCGACACAATGTTGGACAAGGTCTTGTGCATCCGCTCGGGCCGTCGGCCAATAAAACCCTGTACGGAAGGCCTTGCTAACAAGAGCCCGAGCTGCGGCGTGGTGACCGCCGAGTCCGGCATGAATTTCAGCCAATAGCTGCCGCCCCTCTTCCTCAGATATACAACGTTGAAGGACTCCAGTGGTGCTTTTCTTGTAGAGTTCTCCATCATGAACCTTGTAGGCCTTCGAACGCCGGACAATGCGGTGGGCCTCATTCTGGTCCTCAGGAAGCTCCTTCCTATTAAGGTAGGCCAGGAAGGGTTCGTTCCATGGGGCAATGACTGCCATGATGAGATGCGCCGATGGTGTTATGTCAATGTTTCCGGGATCTCGGGTTATGTTTGGGTTCAGACTAGCTTTGCCGTTTTCTCCCTGCCACACCACGGATGGCTTGAAGAGCCTTTCCAGGAAGGTATTAGGTGGGACGGGGTCACGCTTAGCTCCAATACGAGCAAGAACATCGGCCGCTTGATTACTTTCTCGAGCCACGTGATGGAACTCGAGCCCCTCGAGCCGGGCCGACATTTTTATGACTGCGTTGCGATACGCTGCCATCTTCGGATCTTTAGCGTGAAAATCTCCATTTATTTGAGATATTGCAAGGTTTGAGTCCCCGCGCACTTCTAGGTGTTGTATGCCTATGGAGACAGCCATCCGGAGACCATGCAATAAGGCCTCATATTTGGCTGCGTTATTGGAGTCTGTGTATAGTATTTGTAGAACATACTGGACGATGTCTCCGATGGGGACATTAAAATGACACCCGCTCCTGACCCTGCCAGCATTTTGGAGCCGTCGAAGTGCATGACCCAATTGGAGTATGTGTCGTACTCTCTAGGGAGCTCGGCCTCTGTCCATTCGGCGATGAAGTCGGCCAGAACTTGGGATTTTATAGCTCAACATGGTTTGTATGTGATGTCGAATGGCAAGAGTTCAATGGCCCATTTGGCAATCCGTCCCGTAGCATCGCGGTTGTTTATAATGTCGTTGAGTGGTACTTCGAAGGCCACCGTGATTGAACACTCCTGAAAGTAGTGACGGAGCTTTCGGGATGCCATGAAGACCGCGTATGCTATTTTTTGATAATGAGGGTACCGGGATTTGCATGGTGTAAGTATAGTAGACACGTAGTATACTGGCTT
This sequence comes from Triticum aestivum, assembly GCF_018294505.1. NCBI lineage: Eukaryota > Viridiplantae > Streptophyta > Magnoliopsida > Poales > Poaceae > Triticum > Triticum aestivum. The sequence continues at coordinate 123,653,927 of NC_057812.1, forward strand.
CTGAAGCGGGAATTTATGTCTGTCCTGTTCTCGTTCAACGATGAGTACGGCGCTCACCACCTGATGTGTTGCCGATATGTATAATAACATCGGTTCGCCGGTGTTTGGTGCGGCCAGGATTGGATTTCTCGCAATAAGGGTTTTTATTTCTTCCAATCCGACCGTTGTCGCGTCCATCCACTTGAAGTGGTCGGTTCGCCGTAGAAGGCGATAGAGTGGCAGTGCCTTTTCTCCTAATCTGGAGATAAAGTGTCTTAGAGCTGCCACGCAACCTGCAAGTTTTTGAACTTGTTTAAGGTCTATTGGCTTAGCCAATTGTGACAAAGCTCGGATTTTGGCTGGGTTTGCTTCGATTCCCCTATTGGAGACGATGAAGCCCAGCAGTTTTCTAGCGGGGACGCCGGAGACACACTTTTCCGGGTTGAGCTTGATGTCATACGCCCTGAGGTTGTCGAAGGTAAGACGTAAGTCATCTATTAGTGTTTCCACGTGCTTGGTTTTGATGACGACGTCATCAACATAAGCTTCTACTATTTTGCCAATCTGTTTCTCCAGGCATGTTTGAATCATGCGTTGATATGTGGCGCCGGTGTTCTTGAGCCCAAAGGGCATGGTATTGAAGAAGAATGGCCCGTATGGGGTAATGAATGCTGTTGTAGCTTGATCGGATTCTTTCATTTTGATTTGATGGTATCCGGAGTATGCATCAAGGAAACATAGTGAGTCGTGTCCTGCGATGGCGTCAATGATTTGATCAATGCGGTGGAGGGGGAAGGGATCTGAGGGAGTCCTGGATTAGGGGGTGTCCGGATAGCCGGACTATACCTTCGGCCGGACTCCTGGACTATGAAGATACAAGATTGAAGACTTCGTCCCGTGTCCGGAAGAGACTTTCCTTGGCGTGGAAGGCAAGCTTGGCGATACGGATATGCAGATCTCCTGCCATTGTAACCGACTCTATGTAACTCTAACCCTATCCGATGTCTATATAAACCGGAGGGTTTTAGTCCGTAGGACAACGTACACATCAACAATCATACCATAGGCTAGCTTCTAGGGTTTAGCCTCCTCGATCTCGTGGTAGATCTACTCTTGTACTACCCATATCATCAATATTAATCAAGCAGGACGTAGGGTTTTACCTCCATCGAGAGGGCCCAAACCTGGGTAAAACTTCGTGTCCCTTGCCTCCTGTTACCATCCGGCCTAGACGCACAGTTCGGGACCCCTACCCGAGATCCGCCGGTTTTGACACCGACAGGATCCTTAGAGCAGGCTTTGTTGAGGTCTTTGAAATCGATGCACAGGCGTCAGGATTCGTCATTCTTTGGTACCATCACCAGGTTTGCCAACCAGTCCGGATGCTTAATTTCTCTAATGAATTCGGCCTCGATGAGTTTGGCCAGCTCCTCCCCCATGGCTTGTCGCTTGGGTTCAGAAAAGCGTCGCAGTGTTTGCTTAACCGGTTTAAACCCCTTTAATATATTGAGGCTATGTTCGGCCAGCTTGCGTGGGATCCTTGGAATGTCCGAAGGGTGCCAGGCAAATATGTCCCAGTTTTCGCGCAGGAATTCTCGTAGTGCGGTGTCAACTGTTGGGTTCAGTTGAGCTCCGATGGATGCTGTCTTCTTGGGGTCCGTTGGGTGGACCTGGAATTTGATTATTTCCTCTGCCAGTTTGAAAGAGGTGGATTTAGGGCGTTTGTCGAGGATCACGTCGTCCCTGTCCACTGTGGAGCGTAGTGCGGTTAATTCTTCGATCGCGAGGGCTTCGGATAGCGCCTCTAAGGCTAAGGATGCGGTTTTGTTTTCAGCGCGGAGTGCTATGTCCGGGTCACTGATGAGAGTGATTATACCATTTGGTCCGGGCATTTTGAGCTTCATATATCCGTAGTGAGGTATAGCTTGGAAGCGTGTAAAAGCATCCCGCCCCAACAAGGCGTGATATCCGCTGCTGAAAGAGGCCACCTGGAAGGTTATTTTTTCGGACCGATAGTTCTCCGGTGATCTGAATACCACGTCAAGTGTGATTTTGCCCGCGCACTGCGCCTCCCGACTAGGAATAATTCCCCGGAAGGTTGTGTTACTTTGTTTGATGCGACTCCTGTCTATTTCCATTTTATGGAGTGTGTCCTTATAAATGAGATTTAATCCGCTGCCGCCATCCATGAGGACCTTGGTGAGTCGGAACCCGTCCACGATGGGGCCGAGGACTAACGCGGCTGGTGCTCGTGTTGTTCTGTACTTTGGTTCGTCACCGGCATTGAATGTTATAACCGTGTCGTTCCATGGGTTTATTACAGCAATTTGGTGAGAGTGAAGAGTGATTGAATGCAGTGTCCACACTGGGGTTTTCTGGAAGAAGGAGAAACCGAACGGGCGGTTGCCTATCCATCGAACGAGCGCTTGTTTCTTTAGGGGTAAAAGAAGCGCTTAGTTGGGTTTGAGAATGAGAAGAGCGAACACGCTGGCTCAGTTGACGAACAAGCCCAGTAAATGGAAATGAGTGTACATGCCGGCCCGGACCAACATCTTCATCCTGAGCGCTGGAAAAAAATGACAGCGGTTAACACCGCTACCCGCTGGCTCGTGATCAGCCACATCAAAACGAGGTCATTTTTTTACTTCGTGTTTTTGCCACTATCAAAATTTTGGTTCGGTGTGAAATATCACAACACGTAAAGTGGTGGTTTTCGGCTAATCATGACACGAATGTGGTGGTTATGCGGATTTAACTCGAAAAACATAGGCTGATTTTGGGGGGTGTTGATGTTTCTAGAGAGAGGGACAACATGGATTTAAAATGCAATGCTATTATATGGCAATTTATATCATGTGCCGAAAAAGCAAGAGATAACTATATTCCTCTTGTATTTTTTAGGAAAAGAAAAGAAAATTTGTCATTTTTTAGGTTCCTAATATACAGTGTCCCACGCATCATCTCTTTTGTTCAAATAGAACATCTTGTTGCTTACGCGTTTGCACCGAGTATGAATAGACCTTCTGCCGCGACTCTCAGTGGAGAAGAGGTCAATTTAATACTTAGAATTATACCGATAAATCAAAGACATGCTAAAATGGTTGGATTGTCTGGTTAGAAAAAGCAAATGATAAGTGTCAAACGTGTGGCACGAAGTAACACATGCCTGATGTTTTTACAACTCAAATTCCCATCCGAAAAAAAACTGCAAAAAAAAAGAACTCACGGTCCAAACAGAAAGTTGTCATGCTTCACAATTATAGTTGCCATCCTCCGGTAACTAAAGTTGTCATCAAGAAACATCAGAATGGAATTGCTTCATTCCACACATATGACACTTATCAGGATCATATTTTTATCTGTATTGAAGCCTGAAATAGCTCCCCCTGTTCCTTGCCGAAGTTAGTACTCAGTACTCAGACAGTTAACCTCAAAACCATCAAGAGACACCGGTTTCTTTTATGCCAACTGTAAAATCTATATCTGGCTGGCGCCATAGCCTGATCAGGAGAGAAGTTTTCCTGTAATTATTGTCGCTTTCTTCTACTCCAAACTGGTACGCAAATTCATACTCTACAAAAACGAAAAAAACATGTTGACATTCATAATCCAAGTGCGCCATCTTCTGAACAAAATGGGAGAATTGATTATAACCCACCCCCCAGCTTGTGTGCCTCGGATCTTAAGCCCCTTTCTTCATCTCCCTTCCTTCTAACCCCCTCAGTTTTGTTTCGTTGTTGCTAATTTCCCCCTTTGGCATAGTTATCTCTTCATTAAGCTAATATAAATCCAATATATTAGTCTAATTATATTCTGAAAAGACCACTCGATCCGCCCTCGTATGTTTTCTTCAAGTCGCAAGACAGAGAAGTTGCTCGTTCGTTTATGTTTCTGCTCATCCAGTCAGTCGCGAGACAGAGATGGCTTGCTCGGCCATGTTCGGCGTCACACTAGACTAGGTGCCAGGGAAAACGGAGGAGGAAGGGAGATAGTAGAGTTGGGTGCGCGCGTGCTCACTCCGGTTCGTTCGGTAGCGGTGGACGACCAGGAGACGCGGGGTCGACCCGGAGGCGGGCGGGCGGGGCCATGGATTGGGACCAGGAGCGCGCCCGGCAGCTGGTTGGAGTAGAGATTGGTGGTGACCGGCGGAGCTGAGGCTTGGCGGCGGCCGGCTGAGCTGAGGTCTGCGTCGATCTGGAGCTGGGTAGAAACTGAAGAGCAGTTCTGTCTAATCAGGTGCCCTTTGGTTGGTTATATATTGACAAATATGTTAAGGCATTGTACAATGGGAGATGCTTAGAGGGGTGCTTAGAAAAATAAACCGAGATTTTCTGAAGCACCGGTGCCTATTTCTACAAAAGAGACGCTTAGGTAAGCGTCTACCCTGTACAAATAAGCACCGGTACTTAAGGAAAGTCTGATTTATTTGTGTAAGCACCT
>NC_057812.1:123658686-123669277 GCF_018294505.1 Triticum aestivum
AACCAACAGGTTTGCTATTTCACATCTAGATGTGAAATAGTATCTCACATCTAAGTCTTTTATCATTGGATTTTTGTCTTTAAAATTCGTGCAAGGGAGATCTCGTGCTTGTCCCGCGTCACGCTTTCTTGTCTCGCCCGTTGGCCCTTTTCTACGACACGGAGATGGGTGGGCTGTTTTCCTTTCCCGCAGCAAGCCGATTTCTGTAGTTTTTTTAGTGGGATTTCTGTAGTTTGTTTGTTCGCTAGCCCGTTTATTTGTTTTTTCTTGTGTGTTTTATGGGCTCATGGATCGTGCATGCATTTTGTTGTGATGGATCGATAGATCGCATCATTATGTCCACACGGCCAGATACAACTTCTTTTTTTGCATTTTGTATTTTCTAAAATGTGTGACGGGGAGAAGATGGAAGGGAATGCTGGGCGTGCTGTGGTTTCTTTTTCTTTTTTTTCCCTGAGCGTTTTTTGTATTTTCTACATATTTTAATGTGTTTTTTTGTTAAGAATTATCATCTAGTTGTTTTTATTTTTCTTTCTTTCCTCTATTGTCTCTATTTGGTTTTCCATTTTCTTTGACCTTTTTATTTTACGGGGTTGCTATAGATGTGAAATGGTGCCTTACATCTAAGTGCATTATAGTAGGATACAACTTTGCTATAAAGTTGTTTGGTTTTCCCTTGTTTGTTTTTTCCTAATTTATTTTATTTTGGTTCTTAAACTTTTGTTTTTGGTTTTATTTATTTTTTTGGTCTTTTTAATCCATGATTTTTAAAATTTTGTAAGTTTTAAAATTCACCGGTTAATTTAGTTCCTGTAATTTTCATGAAAGCGTTCTCTTTACCTTCCGCCTCGTTTGTTGTTGTTTGTTTTATTACATATCATGTTTGTTGTCTAGGCATGTTCGGCTCAGCTTTTGCCATCCCTCGACTCGCAACTGAGGCCTGACTTTTTTGTCCCAGTTGCAAGTACGCCCTCGACTCGCAACTGGAGCCCAACGTTCTTTGTTCGAGTTGCAAGTCCACTCTCGTCTCGCAATTGGAACTCGACCTTTTTTCTAGCTGCAAGTCCATCGTCGACTCGCAACTGGGTCCGATTTTATTTCTAGTTGCAAGTGCACCTTCGACTCGCGATTGAGGCCTGAACTTTTTTGTTTTTGTTGCAATACCCCCTCGACTTGTAACTAGGACATAACATTTTTTTGTCCCAGTTGCAAGTCCACCCTCAACTCGCAATTGGGGTCCAACATTTTTTGTCCGAGTTCCAAGTTCACCCTCGAGTCGCAACTGGGCCATGGCCTTTTTTTCCCGGTTGCCATTGCACTCTCGACTCGCAACCTGGCCTCGACACTTTTGGTCCTAATTGCAAGTATACCCTTGACTCATGACAGGGCTCCGGCCTTTTTTGTCCCAGTTGAAAGTCCATCCTCAATTCTTAACTAGGCCTCAATCATTTTTGTCCTAGTTGCAAGTTCACTCTCGACACAAATGGGGGTAGACCTTTTTTCTCAAGTTGCAAAGCCACCCTTGACTCGCAACTCAGGCCTGACCTTTTTTGTCCCAGTTGCAAGTACGCCCTCGACTCGCAACTAGGGCCCGAACTTTTTTTGTCCGAGTTGCAAGTCCACCCTCGACTCGCAACTGGAACCCGGCCTTTTTTTCCAGTTGCAAGTCCATCGTCGACTCACAACTGGGTTTGATTTTTTTTCCAGTTGCAAGTGCACATTCAACTCGCAATTGAGGCCCGAACTTTTTTGTTTTAGTTGCAATACCCCCCTTGACTTGTAACTAGGACATGACATTTTTTGTGCCATTTGCAAGTCCACCCTCAACTCGCAGTTGGGGTCCAACCTTTTTTGTCCGAGTTCCAAGTTCACCCTCGAGTCGCAGCTGGGCCATGGCCTTTTTTCCCGATTGCAATTGCACTCTCGCTCGCAACCGGGTCTCGACACTTTTGGTCCTAATTGCAAGTATAGCCTTGACTCGCGACGGGGCTCGGGCCTTTTTTGTCCTAGTTGAAAGTCCATCCTCGATTCTTAACTGGGCCTGAATCATTTTTGTCCTAGTTGCAAGTTCACTCTCGACACAAATGGGGGTAGATTTTTTTCCCAAGTTGCAAAGCCACCCTCGACTCGCAACTGGTGACCAACCTTTTTTGTCTGAGTTACAAGTTCACCCTTTACTCGCAACTAGGGCCCAACCATTTTTGTCCGAGTTGCAAGCCACCCTTGACTCACAACTGAGCCCAACCTTTTTGTGTTCGAGTTGCAATTCCACCCTTTATTCGCAACTAGGGCCCAACCTTTTTCGTCCGAGTTGCAAGTCCACCCTCGACTCGCACCCGGGGCCCAACCTTTTGTGTCTGAGTTGCAAGTCCACCCTTGACTCGCAACTAGGGCTCAACCTCTCTTTTGTTTTCACGTCCACACTCGACTCGCAATTGGGGCCCGAACTTTGTTAGTCCCAATTTGGAGTCCACCCACGATTCGCAACTGGGACCTAATCTTTTATCCCAGTTGCAATTCCACCATTGACTCGTAACTGGAGCTCGACCTTTTCTTTTCTTAGTTGCAATTCCACCCCTTGAATCGCAATTAGGGCCCAACCTTTTTGGTCCCAGTTGCAAATCCAAACTCGACTCGCAACTCGGGTCTGACCTTTTTTATTCCCAATTGAGAGTCCACCCTCGACTTGCCACTACGGGTCCGACTTTTTTTTGTCCTAGCTGCAAGTCCACCCTCATCAGCGAACAAACTGCAGATGAGCCGGCCCAAGTAGTTAGGATACATTTTTTGTTTTGCTTTCTTCATGTTTTTTGTTTTTTATTTATCATTTTCTTCATTGTTTTTGCTCTGCTTTTATTTTTCTATTTTTCAAAAATTTATCTCATTTTTATGATTTTTTTTCTTTTTTCATAAATTCACAAGTTTCAAATATCTAAATTTGTTCATTTTTCTAAAATTGTTCATGTTTATGATTTAAAAAAAATCAAAATGTGTTCATTTTTGTTCTCTTCTTATTTATCTGTTTACTCTATTTGGTTTTCTCGTTTCTTTTGTTTTTTTCCTATTTGCTTTTAGTTCAATGTATATAAAAAAGTTCGCTTTTAGTTCATCATATATAAAAAAGTTCACCGTATATCAAAATAGAATGTTCACCGTATATTGCAAAAAAAAGTGTGTATTCAGAAAGTGATCATCATATATTAATGGATTGTTCACCGCAATTAGAATCTTTTTGGTATTCGTTAACATTTTTCATAATTTGAAAAATATATAAATTCATGAACATATTTTTTGAAATTTGTTTTGACCAAACTTTGTTCCTTACAGAAAATTAATTATAAAATAATAAAAGTGGAAAACGCAGCTAGTGACCACTGACCAGATCTGATGCTGACCGAGTTATTAAATGTTCGTGTCTGTTATTACACAAGAATAGTCCTTAGTTGTAGTGGCTGTAAGTGTGTGTGTAGGAATAGGAGGTTGGAAGTTCGACAGCTGGTGGGCGCCTTATTGTTTTGCGTCTTTTTTTTTTCCAAAAACTGAGCCGGATAGAAAACCAACAAACAATAAAATAACAGCTTGGCTGGACAATAAAAAAAGGTAAATGTTTGTAATCGGCGAACCGGCCGAAACTGGGCCGGACGCCTCGCTCGCTAACGCGCTTTGCGCCATCGAGCATGCAACACGTCACTCTGGCCCCACACGCACCGCTTCCTTCTTCGTCTTATCTTCCCCAAGACAACAACGTCCACTCGTTTTTCCACATCTCTTTCTTCCCAAATCCCCTTCCTCCAGACTGCAAGCCATGGTGGTCAAGCACGTCAATCTTTCCCGAGGAGCGACTTTGCTGATGCGGTGCTCGCGCAGCTCTTGCCTCCCCACGGCTGCGGCGCTACAACCGGCATCAGGCGGTGCTACATCCGGTGGTCGGCAAGCTGTAACCTGCACAGCGGCTAATCGGCGGTCGGCGGTCCGCGAGCTGCAACCACACCGTCGCTGCCAATGTTGGAACCATCGATGCAAAAAGCTGGAAGCAGCGGCGCAAAAAGCTGCAGCCGGCAAACGATTTTGCTACATTCATCATGGCGGACCTGCGCCCCCGCGATGACGGTGACATTTTTGCTGCAACCGTCGTCTGATTTTGCTACTATCGGCGAGGTAATTTGCTACATCCATGATGGCGGAGCTGCGACGCTGGCAGCCAAATTTCTTTTTGCTGCCATCGTCGTCTAATTTTGCTACTATCGGCGAGGTAATTTGCTACATCCGTGGTGGCGGAGCTGTGACGCCGGCGACCAATTTTTCTTGCTGCCACCGTTGGTGTTTTTTGCTACTACCCAGCGATGTATTTTGCTACATCCACTCAATGTCGTTTAATGGTGGTCGTCAGTCGCAGCGAGGGTCGACGACGAGTGGCGGAGGCGACACATTGGGTGCCACAACCATGGAGCGTTGACGGGGGAGTTGCAACTCTGAGGTGGAGCTTGTAACTGAAAATTAACTAGCGAGAAGGTTCTCCGGCGAGCAGCAGAGGGGCTACAAGGAATAGAGGTGCAAGCGCGCGGCGGCCGGCAGTCGTTCCCCTCGCCGAGCTGCACACGAAGGCGGAGCCGCGGGGACAGCGGCGTGGGATTTTATTTGGGATTCGTGGGAAGGAAGAAGACGGAAGGGAAGGCTAGATCGGAGCGAATGATTTTTCTGGACGGCTGTACTGTACCAGATCGAACGGCTGGGTCTGACCGGCCGAATCTAGCGCCGGCGGACCGGCGCCTAGTACTGGCCATAAAAAAATGGCATCATCTTAGACACCTGGTGCGTGCGCCTTATTGTTTTGCGTCTTTTTTTTTCAAAAACTGAGCCGGATAGAAAACCAACAAACAATAAAACAACAGCTTGGCTGGACAATAAAAAAAATGGCATCATCTTAAATGTGAGATATTAGATGTGAGATAGACAGATTCTATAATCAAATTACGCGAATGTTTAATTCGGGGGTACTTGCTACCCGCGCAAACGTCCCGTCCGAGGACGCATCAAGCGGATCCATCCGCAGCGGCCGGCCAGGACTGGCAGCCGGACATCCTTGATCCTGCTCTCCAGCCTCGCTCGCAACGTGTTGTTGATGCGGCCACAGGTGTGACAGCCGCCGGCGTTGAGCAGCCGGAAGCGTGGGCAGTGGTCGGCGAAGGCAGCCAACGAGCCTGGCTCGATCAGGCCGTCGGACAGCACGAGCTGCTCCAGCAGAGGGAGCTTCTTCACCACCATCGTGATGAAGATCTCGCTTTCCATGCGGGTGCGGCCCATGTCGTACGGGCATGTCACGTGAAGGCTCTGCAACAATGGCGCCCTGTGGTTATTGAGACGTTGATCAGGGAGATGCATGTGTGACCAGATTGTAGATCAACTGATCGATGGCCGCGTGGGGTGCCTACCTGTCTGCCAAGTAGAGCAGGAAAATGTCGTCGACGGGGCCACGGAAGGACTCGCAATGGCCGGCGCTGCGCCGCACGGCAGCACACGCCGTCGCCTGCCACCCTGCCGGTGGGTCTGAGTTTGAGTCTGTGTCCGAGTCTGTGTCCGAGTCCGAGTCTATGTCCGAGTCCGAGTCCGAGTCCGAGTCCTTGCCCTTGTCCTTGTCCTTGTCGGCGGCGAGGACGATGTGCCGCCACAGCAGCGGCTCGTCGACGGCCAGCTGCCGCCACGAGACGCACACGCACCCAGCGCCGCGGAGGATGTCGGCCTGCGGGAGAAGGCTCAGGATGAGCCACAGTACGTCGCGGGGGAGAGCCGCCCAGTCCCTCCACATCACCGACCAAGGAAAACTATGCACGTCCACCGTGCGGCGGCGGCGGTGGTGGCGGCGGCGGCACGGTGGATCAGTTGATGCGGCTCTGGTTCGCCTCCTCGACCTTATTCCCATCTTGTTTCGTTAGGTTTGTTCGTCCGCCCAGACCGTCAGCCCGATAATATAAGGAAGTTGTACAGATAGTAGGAAATCCTAAACCTGAACGTGAAAAGAAACGTGAATATCTGACCGTCGACGCTAATTAACACGGACGGCCACGAATCATATAGAACAGCAAAAGGATAGCCTCGTCCGAGTTTACTTTGAGTACGTTTGTATCAAAGTTGCAAAGAAAGGTACGTTTGCATCAAGAGGAGCGACACGACGCATCAAACAATTTTAAGCCAAGCTGATTCTCACCATCCAAGTTCAGCCTTTGGTCTTTTTTTTTTAGAAAAACTTTTAATCTATTCATCAACTATCATGATAGTGCAAAGAATACGAGAAATAACAGATATTACAAGTGATGACTAACAAAATAGCTCGGCCATATTGTAAACAAAGCATTTGTGTGTTCAGCTTCCTGCAAATTCCTATACAAAAGCTTCCCACTGGCATACTAGCCTCGAAAACCATGATTTGAGGATCTATTTTGTCACTTCCCTGAACTTGCGTCGGATTTTACAAATTCCTATAGATAAGGTTTAAAATTGTGGTTTTACTTGCGTTTAACAAATTAAGGTTTTTGAAGTTTTATGACGAGGTCTACTGAAATCTACTACCTTTGTTCCTAAATATAAAACGTGTTGACAGTTCAAATTGAAACAGAGTATGTACCGTGTAAGCTTTTACTTGTGGTGTTTTAATCTCCCCTAATAATAATAAAGCGATTAGGTCGTACGTCGTCGACGTTTTTGCGAAAAAGCCCCTTTGTTTCTTTGAAATCAACCCGTACTCCCTATTTAAGTGGCACTCTGGAAAAATGTTTCGTTTTTACGCAAAAACCACTGCATTTGTTGGAAATTATGCATGCGATCCTTATCTCTTATTGGACTGGCTCACCACCGCGCATACGCTTATTCTGCCGTTCTCCACCGCCGGGCACGCGCCACTGCTTGCCGCCAGCGTCGACCCATGTTAAAGGCTGGTCGCAGCGGAGGCCTCGGTAGGAAGATTCGAGGCGGTCTCTGGCGCGACGGGGAGCTGCCGGAGCGCACGGACGACGGGGGCTCGTGCAGGAGGCGAAGACCGACGGGGAAGTTCAGAGGGGCGGCTGGTGTGGCCAAGCTGAGAAGGCGGCGGTCTGAGCCGGCTTGAGCGCACGGACGACGGCTCTGCGTGCTGGCATCGGCCGGAGGCGGACGGGGCTGGCTCGCGAGATCCACACGGGCACGAGAGGAGGCTGGAGGAGAGGGCCAGGCATGGCTTGGCGGGCGCGACAGGAGGCTAGAGGAGAGGCCGAGGCGTGGCTTGGCGTCTACAAGAGCCACGAGGCCGTCGCCGCAGGCGTCGGGGGTCCAAGGCAGTCGCGGCAAACGGCCGTTGCAGGTGTAAGGACCAAAGCAAGGCGACGACACAAGGCCGGGCATCGGAGCAGAGCAAAGGAAATAAGAGACACGCACAGAGGAGGGGAGAGGGACGAGCGATCTAGCGGCGGCGCTCGCTCCGGTGGAACGTGGGGCGCCAGCAACTTTGGTGGAGGTTTCACATCTGCTGTGACGCCCCGAGACTGATGTGCCAGGTGTCCTCCAGTTATTCACTGTTGTTGCCTTGTCATTTGCTTGCGTGTTGCATCTTGCCATGTCATCATCCGCATTGCATCATCATGTTTTCAAAACTTGCATCCGTCCGGGTTCCCCCAGTTCCGTCCGTTGTCCGTTCTGAGCCCAACCACACTCGCACGCGCACGCGGCATGTCCGAAATAGTATTTTATAAGTGGCCGGAAAATGTTCTCAGAATGGGATGAAAGTTGGCATGTGGTGTTGTTATGTTGTTAGTAGGTCGCCTGCCAAGTTTCATCGCATTCGGAGCTCGTTTGATAGCCCAACCGTTAAACTATAGCGGCAATATAGCCGGTCTAACGTCAGACGTTTTTCGGTCTCCGAAAACAGTCGCCGGGCCTCCCTCTCTTATCTTCTCTCAGCTCGAGACCGTCTACACAGCTCACTACCTACCGTCAGGCCCTACCTGAACTCTCTTGTCAGCCCGCGGCCCTCCTCGCGCGTGTCCGAAAGTTGTCCCGAACCCGACCCGGGCAGTAATCACCCTTGTGCCAGATCATCCCCAAACGTCTACAAAACATCTTTGTTTTCTTAATTGAGCTTCCTAGCCTAGTTATTCACGACCGTCCGACTATGATCGAAGAGACGAGGTAACCCCTAAACTAAATTCATATGTATATTTATAGCCCAACCCTAGATCCTAGGGAGATGTCCCATCCCGCCGCCACTCTACCCAAATCCTCTCGGGATCCCCTCCCTTGATACCCGCAGCCTCCTCCCACCTCTCTTCGAATCCAGATCCAGCCAACCACCACAGCCACTTTCCACCCGATATGGACCACCGGATCTCATATCCGACGACCCAGAGCCTCTGCAGCCCCAGCGCCTCCCAGCTCTAGCACGAGCCCGAGAGCCTCCTCCCGCTCGACCGCATTGGCGAGTGCCGCCGCCGGAGCTGCTCCGTCTGCCGCCCGAACCTGCCAAGACGAGCTCCAGCAGGGCCGCCCTCTCCTTCCATGTCTCTCTTTTCTTCTTCCCTTCTCTTTCCCGTCTCACCTTCCTGCCTCTTCTCCACAGGAACCGGGGTGCCGCCTGACTCCCTCGATCTGCAACGAGAGACTCCTCAAGCCGCCACCATCTTCTTCCAGGAGCCCGCGACCTTCTCTGCTTCCCCTTCCCGTGCCTCGCCGGCAGCAAGCTCCGCCACGCCAAGTCCGCCGCCGTTCCCGAGTCTCCTGCTGCCATGGACTTCCTCCGCCGCTCATCGCTGGCACGGGACACCGGCGCCCCCAACCTCCTCATCGTCGCACGCCTACAGGTCCCCTGCCTCGCCGCCCTATACTTGGATCCGGCCGTCCCCGCGCGCGTCACGGCCCTGCAGAGCCGCGCCCAAGACCCACCTGCGTCGCCCGCAAGTCCCCGGTGTCGCTCTGCAACCCATCGCTGTCGTTTGTCTTCAGAGACGAGCAGAGCAGTTCCCCCACGCCTGGAACCACTCGATCTCGTTGACCGCAGCCACGCGCTCGTGCAGCGCCTCACTGGGACGCTGCCAAGGCCCAGCCTACTTCCCCCTGATCCGGCCTCCTCCAGTCCTAAACCGAGCGGGCCAAGGCCGACTAGGTGAAGCAGCACCCCCAGGCGCCCCACCTTCCTTTCCTGTTGTTGGCCCAGTTCGTGTTTCGGCCCATATCATGTTTTTTTCCAGCATCTACAAATTTGTGTATTAACCCTGAGATAACAGTTTTGCAGTTTAGTCCCTAGAGTTCATGCATTTAATAACTATTTAACCGTGCATCGGATTAAAACAATTTATATATGAAAGATGCTTAGAATTTCATCTAGTTTAATAATATGGCACTTTCATCCATGTTTAAAATGTTTAAAATGTTGTTTGTGTAATATTGCCCATATGTCATGCTAAAATGCTTTAATTCATAACTAAATAACCGTAGCTCCAAACCTAATAATCTTTATATGTAAATGGGGTAGAATTTTGCCTAGTTTAACATGGTGGCTTTACTTTGCATGTTTAATAACTCTAAAATTGTGTTTAGGACAGATCAGTACCACAACCAAAATATGCACATGAGGATTTTTCCGAACTTGTTGCTTGTTGTTCCGGCCTCATTTAAACTTGCCGAGTTAGGTAGTTTTCATATGCTTCACCTCTTGCCATGTTTAACAACATTTAATATTGTTGGGTACATAAACGAGAGAGAACTAGATAAGTCATGTGGTGTTTTCTTCAATATGTAACTCCGTTGCATAATGAGCTCCACTTAATTTGTAGTATTGTTTGTGCACTTTGCCATGCCATGCTTCATTAAACCGGACATGCATCATACTCGATTGTGCATCATGCCATGTTGATGTGTTGGTTGTTTACTATGTTGCTTGCTTCTTTCCGGTGTTGCTTCTTCGGGTTGGTTCCGATAACGTCGTGTGTGTGAGGATCCGTTCGACTACGTTCGTTTATCTTCTTCATGGACTCGTTCTTCTTCATTGCGGGATTTCAGGCAAGATGACCATACCCTCGAAATCACTTCTATCTTTGCTTGCTTAGTTGCTCGCTCTTTTGCTATGCCTATGCTGCGATACCTACCACTTGCTTATCATGCCACCCATATTGTTGAACCAAGCCTCTAACCCACCTTGTCCTAGCAAACCGTTGTTTGGCTATGTTACCGCTTTGCTCATCCCCTCTTATAGCATTGTTAGTTGCAGGTGAAGATTGAAGTTTGTTCCTTGTTGGAACATGGAGATGTTGTTCCTAGTTGGAACATGTTTACTTGTTGGGATATCACAATATCTCTTATTTAATTAATGCATCTATATACTTGGTAAAGGGTGGAAGGCTCGGCCTTATGCCTGGTGTTTTGTTCCACTCTTGCCGCCCTAGTTTCCGTCATATCGGTGTTATGTTCCCGGATTTTGCGTTCCTTACGCGGTTGGGTTATAATGGGAACCCCTTGATAGTTCGACTTGAATAAAACTCCTCCAGCAAGGACCAACCTTGGTTTTACCATTCGCCACCTAGCCTTTTTCCCTTGGGAGTCGCGCATCCCGAGGGTCATCTGTATTTTA
>NC_057812.1:123669484-123681796 GCF_018294505.1 Triticum aestivum
CAGTGCTTGTCTAAGTGTTGGTCCGAACTAGAGTGCTTTGCAGCGCCACCTCGGGGAAACTTGAGGGCTGGTTTTAGTTGTACGAAGCGCTCATCCGGTGTTGCCCTGAGAACGAGATATGTGCAGCTCCTATTAGGATGTCGGCGCATCGGGCGGTCTTGCTGGTCTTGTTTTACCTGTCGAAATGTCTTGTAACCGGGATTCCGAGCCTGATCGGGTCTTCCCGCTAGAAGGAATATCCTTCGTTGACCGTGAGAACTTGTGATGGGCTAAGTTGGGACACCCCTGTAGGGATATAATCTTTCAAAAGCCGTGCCCGTGGTTATGGGCAGATGGGAATTTGTTAATGTCCGGTTGTAGAAAACCTGAAGTTGACCTTAATTAAAATACATCAACCGCGTGTGTAACCGTGATGGTCTCTTCTCGGCGGATTCCGGGAAGTGAACACGGTGTTGGAGTTATGCTTGACGTAGGTTGTTCTAGGATCACTTCTTGATCATACTTTTATCGACCGTGCTTTGCCTTCTCTTCTCGCTCTCATTTGCGTATGTTAACCACCATATATGCTAGCCGCCTGCTACAGCTCCACCTCATACCTTTTACCTTACCCATAAGCTTAAATAGTCTTGATCGCAAGGGTGTGAGATTGTTGAGTCCCTGTGACTCACAGATACTTCCAAAACCAGCTTGCAGGTGCCGTTGAACCGTGCAGATGACGCAACCAAGCTCAAGGAGGAACTCGATGAAGATCTTGCCCTTTGTGTTGTTTCGTTCTAGTTGATCAGTAGTGGAGCCCAGTTGGGGTCGATCGGGGATCTGTGTAGCATTTGGGATAGTCTTCTTTTATTTTGGCTCCGTAGTGGGCCCTGATTGTATTTGGATGATGTAATGCTTTATTCATGTATTTGTGTGAAGTGGCGATTGTAAGCCAACTATGTATCTTTTCCCTTATTTTATTACATGGGTTGTTTGCAAAGATTACCTCACTTGCGACATTGCTTTCAATGCGGTTATGCCTCTAAGTCGTGCTTCGACACGTGGGAGATATAGCCGCATCGAGGGCGTTACAAATTGGTAATCAGAGCCTTCCCCGACCTTAGGAGCCCCCTGCTTGATAGAATAGCTGGCGTTGTTGAGTCTAGAAAAATGTTTTGAGTCAATTAGGATTATATATATCGGAGAGTTAGGAATTATTTTTACTCCTCAGTCCCTTCGTTGCTCTGATGAGGCATCCTGACGTAGAGTTTTGACTCTTCTCTTCTCAAATTTTCACAAAAAAAAATTTAGGATCACGCGGGTATCTTGGAATCGTTCCGATGGTTTTGTGACGAGAACATTGTTCTTGGTGCCTCCTATCATTTAGGGGTTGTGGCAGTGTCCCGGGGAGTTGAGCTCCAAGGTGTTGTCATCACAATTTTACCGTTGCAGTTCTGGAATACCTAAGTTTAGTTTTGCCGACATCGAAAATCTCTTTTATGCAGTTGTTGGTGAGATAACCTCGACGCCACCTAGTACTGGGGCGGGAGTTCGGGAGTATTGCCATAACTCGTATAACGGATGCTTTTCGAAGGTTGAGGTAAACGATTTCTGAAGGTTTCTTGGTTATGTGTTGAAGGATGGATACAGCTGGATGTAGGATTTGCTAGTTTTGGGTGAGATATTATGCTTCCCCTGCATCCCCAACACCTGGTTGCATAATCGGAAAATTTCGGGAGTTTATAAGTGGGAATTCAAGTAGCTCTTAGGATATCTTTCCGTCAGATGTATGGTATGAAATTGGGGTTCGACGTCTAGTGGTCCGCCTATCCACAGTTGGTTTTACAGTGGTCTCGTTGTGTCTTAAAGAGTCCTTGGCTATGCTGACTCGGGGACGCTTCGCATGTCATGTGCACTGCCTTGTACATGATGGTGCTGTACGATCGAACCTGTGTAGGCCCCACCATGAAAACTTCGGACGAAATCTTTATCATATGTTTGTTCCGGCTTATTCTGCAAGCCAATCCTTTGTTTTGTTTTCAGTTGTGGTATTCGAGTTGCTTCAATGTCAAATGTTGATTCCATACCTTTCCTAAGTGGTGTTCTCACATTTCTATGTGAATACAGATCCTTCATGATAATCGAGATTGTCATGTCAATCCTTTTCACCGGTGTGTTTCTCTTCAAGTGAATACGATCACGTCAACATCCGCAAGATCAATTATCAGTTCTTCTCAATGGTGTTTGTTTCATCTTTCCCAAGGTGCCTTTATTTTCCCACCCTCCCACCCTTGGTTCTTCAATGACTCGGATTTCTTTATCGAGTATCCATCTTATTGATGTGAAGTCTCTCCATTCTTTTCCGTCAATGTCCTTATCCGATGATTCTCATGAAGATCCTAATGGAACCTCAAGTTCATCATTATTCATTCTTTTTCTTCTCCGGTGGATTCAAGTCAAGATTTCAGTGTTGATCATATTCTTTTCCGTATTTCAAATGCTTTTCTTATGCCAGTGCACCTCATAATCTTTCATCGCTCGCTATTCTATTGTTCGGAGTGCTGAAGATACCTCAGAAGATGTTAGTGTTTATTCTCATTCTTTCAAGATCTTTCAAGAATGTTATCTTATTCAAACCATTTAATTCAACCGGTGCTTTCTCTCTTAAATCGTTCAACGGTGTTTCTTTTCAGTGGACCCTAACCCACAGGTCTTTTCACAGGAACTTACCTGACTCTTCTAATTCTCTCCGAGCTATCCTCAAAAATTCTTTTCGAAGTTTGACGTCAGAATGATTTTCATCAGTCAAGTGCCTTTCTCCAAGATCTTTCAAATTCTTTTCATCGTTGGTTCAACTTTTCCATTCTTCTTCATTACGGAGTGCTTCAACAATTCTTCATGGTGTGTCCCGTCGTAATTCTCAGAATTTGAAGTTCAAAGAAGAGTTTTCTCTCAAATCTTGCCCCATTCTCGACCATCATCTCATAGTTGTTTTTGGATTGTGAGAATTTTTTCACCAATCCGGAGAAATTCAAGATTCTTTTCAGTTTGTTTCTCCGGAGCCCATCATCTTAGAATTTATTCATTCTCAGCTTTCAGCTATGGTTCTCCAAAGCTTACCGGTGCTTCGTTCAAGTGATCTCTAATCAGTTCGTGATCCCTTCATTCTCATGTATCTAGATTCTCTCGAGCATCTTCGTTCATTTGCAAATTCTTCCCGATGATTCGTTATCTTTTATTCGTTCTTTTTCAGTTCTTACGGTGGTTCGTTCAAGATTCTTCTTACCTTGTTATCATATCAATTCATTTGTTGTTTTTAATCCTACCGGTGGATTTGTCGAAGACCTTCCCAAGTTTGCGCTATATCTCGCTTAATCCTTTCTACGAGAATAAGTAGTATGCCAATTCCATTGCTTGTCATCAATTTGAATTGGTGAAGGATAAGCATAATGTAATTATTATTCTTGTTTCTTCCAAGTGATTCAATTCCTTATTCCGGAGGTTCATTGAAAAATTCTTGGTTTCTTTTGCTCATCTTTCTTTTCGGGGTACCAAGTTTCCACTTTGTCTTGTCGCGAAGCTCCATTTGAATCATCGCAAGGCTTCACCTTGTGTTTTCAACTTCTCTTTTTTCTCGTTATCCTTTTGTTACCGGAGTTCTTCATGAAGGTTCTACATGATGGTTCATCAAGGATTTAATTCCTTCTCGAAGTGTTCATCGAGATTCTTTTCTAAGGAGCTTAAGTTTCTTCATCTTGCAATCCGGAGTGCAATTCTTTCTTCTGTATCATTGGAGGTGGTATTATGTCATTCTTGATAATTTGATTTCATGTTTCATGATTCACATGTTGTTAAGAATGAGTTACTTTAAATCCATCAATCTCTTCTTTGGAGTTATCTTGGGTGATAGTTCACCTAAAGCCTTCCCTAAGGATTGTTGCTGTTTATGGTGCTCATAAATGAGCCAAGTTCTTCTTTTATCCTTCCGGTGAATAAGTTTCTCGTCTTCTTGTTCATATAAATCCAATCTTTTCCGTGAGTGGCAAGTTGTCACCTGATAATGTTGATATGCCTTCTATAAGCCCACTTCAAGCTTGTCCTTCCGTTGTTGGTGTTCCAACAACTCCGTTCGACCCTTCTCCTAAGTATGCCTTTTCAAGCTCTTTCGTGACAGAAGTTGGCATTTTATTCTCCATTCTCCTATTTCATTTATATATCTTCTATTCTTTCATTCCGGAGGCTTTGTGATGTTGTTCTTTTCACCCATCATCTCGTTTGGTCAAAGATCATTTCTTTTCATGCCTATCCATTTAACCGTAGTGTTGTGCCCTTTTGCTCAAGTTCTTTTCGCCTTATCTAGCCTTGCACCTCTTTTCAACCAGAGTGCTGTCTAAGATCTTTCTTACCTCTTGTTCCATTCATTCAATAGTTCTGGAGGTTGTATGTTGTTGATCTCTTCAAGTATCTTCTCATCTTATCAAGTTATTATTCAATTCCTTTTCTTTTCAATCGGAGTGCTGCATGAAGTTGTTCTTCCTTGTTCCTCTTCCCTACCGGAGTGTTTTCAATTTTGTTCATCTCCGTTGCATTCTTTTCTTGAAATGACTTAACCTTTCAAGGTTCTTTGATTTCACTCGTTTGTCAAAGAAGCAACTTAGTTTTACCTCTTCTCTTTCTCTTCCGTTCTTCCCTCTGGTGCCATTCTCGATCTCGGGACGAGATCCTCTCGTAGTGGTAGAGTGTTGTGACGCCCCGAGACTGATGTGCCAGGTGTCCTCCAGTTATTCGCTGTTGTTGCCTTGTCGTTTGCTTGCATGTTGCATCCTGCCATGTCATCATCCGCATTGCATCATCATGTTTTCAAAACTTGCATCCGTCCGGGTTCCCCCCAGTTCTGTCCGTTGTCCGTTCTGAGCCTAACCACACTCGCACGCGCACGCAGCATGTCCAAAATAGTATTTTATAAGTGGCCGGAAAATGTTCTCAGAATGGGATGAAAGTTGGCATGTGGTGTTGTTATGTTGTTAGTAGGCCGCCTGCCAAGTTTCATCGCATTCGGAGCTCGTTTGATAGCCCAACCGTTAAACTACAGCGGCAATATAGCCAGTCTAACGTCAGACGTTTTTCGGTCTCCGGAAACAGTCTCCGGGCCTCCCTCTCTTCTCTTCTCTCAGCTCGAGACCGTCTACATAGCTCACTACCTACTGTCAGGCCCTACCTAAACTCTCTTGTCAGCCCGTGGCCCTCCTCGCGCGCGTCCGAAAGTTGTCCCGAACTCGACCCCAAACGTCTCCGTTTTTTTAATTGAGCTTCCTAGCCTAGTTATTCGTGACCGTCCAATTACAATCGGAGGGACGAGGTAGCCCCAAAACAAAATTCATCTGTATATTCATAGCCCAACCCTAGATCCTAGGGAGATGTCCCATCCCGCTGCCACTCTACCCAAATCCTCTCGGGATCCCCTCCCTCGATCCCCGCAGCCTCCTCCCACCTCTCTTCGAATCCAGATCCAGCCAACCACCACAGCCACTTTCCACCCAATCTGGACCACCAGATCTCAGATCCGACGACCCAGAGCCTCTGCAGCCCCAGCGCCTCCCAGCTCCCGCACGAGCCCGAGAGCCTCCTCCCGCTCGACCGCATTGGCGAGCGCCGCCGCCGGAGCTGCTCCGTCCGCCGCCCGAACCTGCCAAGACGAGCTCCAGCAGGGCCGCCCTCTCCTTCCCTGTCTCTCTTTTCTTCTTCCCTTCTCTTTCCCGTCTCACCTTCCTGCCTCTTCTCCACAAGAACTGGGGTGCCGCCTGACTCCCTCGATCTGCAACGAGAGACTCCTCAAGCCGCCACCATCTTCTTCCAGGAGCCTGCGGCCTTCTCTGCTTCCCCTCCCCATGCCTCGCCGGTAGCAAGCTCCGCCACGCCAAGTCCGCCGCCGTTCCCGAGTCTCCTACTGCCATGGACTTCCTCCGCCGCTCATCGCTGGCATGGGACACCGGCGCCCCCAACCTCCTCATCGCCGCACGCCTACAGGTCCCCTGCCTCGCCGCCCTATGCTTGGATCCGGCCGTCCCCGCGCCGTCACAGCCCTGCAGAGCCGCGCCCAAGACCCACATGCGCTGCCCGCAAGTCCCCGACGTCGCTCTGCAACCCGTCGCTGTCGTTTGTCTTCAGAGACGAGCAGAGTAGTTCCCCCGCGCCTAGAACCGCTCGATCTCGTTGACTGCAGCCACGCGCTCGTGCAGCGCCTCGCTGGGCCGCTGTCAAGGCCCAGCCTACTTCCCCCTGATCCGGCCCCCTCTAGTCCTAAACCGAGCGGGCCAAGGCCCACTAGGTGAAGCAGCACCCCCAGGCGCCCCACCTTCCTTTCCTGCTGTTGGCCCAGTTCGTGTTTCGGCCCATATCATGTTTTTTTCCAGCATCTGCGAATTTGTGTATTAATCCTGAGACAACAGTTTTGTAGTTTAGTCCCTAGAGTTCATGCATTTAATAACTATTTAACCGTGCATCGGATTAAAACAATTTATATATGAAAGATGCTTAGAATTTCATCTAGTTTAATAATATGCCACTTTCATCCATGTTTTAAAATGTTTAAAATGTTGTTTGTGTAATATTGCCCATATGCCATGCTAAAATGCTTTAGTTCATAACTAAATAACCGTAGCTCCAAACCTAATAATATTTATATGTAAATGGGGTAGAATTTTGCCTAGTTTAACATGGTGGCTTTACTTTGCATGTTTAATAACTCTAAAATTGTGTTTAGGTCAGATCAGTACCACAACCAAAATATGCACATGAGGATTTTTCCGGACTTGTTGCTTGTTGTTCCGGCCTCATTTAAACTTGCTGAGTTAGGTAGTTTTCATATGCTTCACCTCTTGCCATGTTTAACAACATTTAATATTGTTGGGTACATAAACGAGAGCGAACTAAATAAGTCATGTGGTGTTTTCTTCAATAGGTAACTCCGTTGCATAATGAGCTCCACTTAATTTGTAGTATTGTTTGTGCACTTTGCCATGCCATGCTTCATTAAACCGGACATGCATCATACTCGATTGTGCATCATGCCATGTTGATGTGTTGGTTGTTTACTATGTTGTTTGCTTCTTTTCGGTGTTGCTTCTTCGGGTTGGTTCCGATAACGTCGTGTGTGTGAGGATCCGTTCGACTACGTCCGTTTATCTTCTTCATGGACTCGTTCTTCTTCCTTGCGGGATTTCAGGCAAGATGACCATACCATCGAAATCACTTCTATCCTTGCTTGCTTAGTTGCTCGCTCTTTTGCTATGCTTATGTTGCGATACCTACCACTTGCTTATCATGCCACACATATTGTTGAACCAAGCCTCTAACCCACCTTGTCCTAGCAAACCGTTGTTTGGCTATGTTACCGCTTTGCTCAGCCCCTCTTATAGCGTTGTTAGTTGCAGGTGAAGATTGAAGTTTGTTCCTTGTTGGAGCATGGAGATGTTGTTCCTTGTTGGAATATGTTTACTTCACTACTAGGAAAAGGGCTATAGATGGAATTGACACTAATGGCGCACCAGACATGTGGTGCGCCATTACTATATACTAATGGTGCACCATCTGTTGGTGCGCCATTAGTGTGGAAGACACTAATGGCGCACCAGGCACACAGTGCGCCACTAGTAACAAAATGTTTTTTTTCATTTTTTTCAAGCATGCTAATGGCGCATCCGGGCAGAGTGCGCCATTAGTAGTTAGAACTACTAATGGCGCACCAGCCATAGAGTGTGCCACTACTGTATTTTTTTTTACTTTTTGCAAAACTACTAATGACGCACCGTTGCATAGTGCGCCATTACTAGTTTAAACTAGTAATGGCGCACTGTGCCACGGTGCGCCATTAGTATAAAAATTATTTTTTTTACTTTTTTGCAAAACTACTAATGGCGCATGTCTGTGTGGTGCGCCATTAGTATGTTGGCTTACTAATGGTGCATGTCTCTGTGGTGCGCCATTAGTAACCTGGGACCAGCTAGATATTTTTGGACAGCCACACCTACACACTCACTTTCCCCACTTCATTCCCCCCACCTCCTTCTCTAATCTTGCCGGCTGCCTCCTCCTCCTCACCTCATTTGCACCATAGATTCATCAAAATTAAGTGTTGAAATTACCTTTTTTTGATAGGTAAGTAAAGGGAAAGCTATCTTCATGTTGTAGATCTAGTTTTTCTCTCCCTAGTTCGCTCCAACAACGTGCACATGCACTTTTTGTGGCCTAGCTAGATCTATGTATGTTAGTGGTGTTGCATATATGTTTGTGTTTGCAGGTACCGGTATTTGAAATGCGATAGTTGGCAATATTTTGCCGGAATGTTGATTCATTTCCGTTTCGGCAAGAATTTTGGCACTATGCATTCCTTTTGGTCCTATTTTTAGGGAAAGTCATGCCAAATTTTTTCTTGGTTCTAAAATATCGTTTTGCTCTACCCCGCAGGCGACCATGGTCCGCACGATGACCGAAGGCATCGTGAATAGGTTTTTGAGCTCCGCGAAGGCCGAGATGCTTCAAAAGAACAAGGCGGAGATAAGATGTCTGTGTCGAAGATGCAAGCTGAAGAGCCTTATTGCGGACCCGGATTCCGGGCAGGTGCGGGACCACCTGCTCTTGCGTGGTTTCATGGATGGCTATCGGTGGCAAGGTGATGAAGATGACTATGAAATCATCCATGGGGGCCGGGCAAGAAATGAGGAAGGGCAGCAAGACAACCACCGCGGCTCGGGCGGGCGAGAAGACGAAGAATCTCCAGGACATGATCACGACGGTGATGCTGTACACAGTCATCATGTAGAAGATGCCGGACATGATGATGAGGAAGATGCCGGAGCAGACGAAGGGCATGATCATGAAGATCTAGATGCCTGAGGAGCAGACGACGATGGACCATCGATGGGCTGGGTGCAGGACCCTCATATTCAAGAGCTGCTTCCCAAGCAGACGGATAACGCAAGAGCTGCCGCCCGAGAGAAAGCCAAGATGGATCAACTGGAGATAGACGCGGTTACTCCATTGTATGAAGGATGCAGACCCGAGGATACCCGCCTGAAAGTAACGCTCATGGCTTTGGAGATGAAGGTAAAACACAAAATGACCAACACATGCTTCGAGGAGAACATGTCATTCTGGCACGAACGTCTTACCAAGGGGAACAAGTGCCCGACCAGTTTCGAGGAGGCGAAGAAAGTCGTGTGTCCTCTGGATTTACCGCACGTGAAATACCATGTGTGCATGAACAATTGCATCATTTATCGGGGCGAGCATGCAGAGTCTACCATATGTCTGGTGTGCGGCATCACTCGATACAAGAAGAGGAAGAAAGCTCCTCGAAAAGTGGTGTGGTACTTTACGATCACTCCTCGTCTGCAGCGGTATTTCGCGGATGCTAAGGTAGCAAAGCTCCTGCGTTGGCACGCAGATAGGGAGGAGAAGAAGCGAGAAGATGACGCAAATGATCCGGAGATAAATAAAAAAGACAAGATGCTAAGTCACCGTAAGGATGGGAGCCAGTGGCAAGCGTTGAACTTTGAACACCCAGAATTTGGGAAGGATCCAAGGAACATCGTGCTGGGTGCGAGCACCGATGGAGTCAATCCGTTTGGCAGCCAGAGAAGCACACATAGCACCTGGCCTGTGTTTGTGTGGATGTACAACCTTCCCCCTGGTTGTGCATGAAGAGGAAGTACATTCACATGAGTATGCTAATTGAAGGGCCGAAACAACCAGGGAACGACATCAATCTGTATCTGGGGCTGCTGAAAGAGGAGCTAGACACGCTGTGGAAAACGCCAGCCAATACGTGGGACACCGCAAAGAAAGAATATTTCCCTATGAGAGCCGCACTGCTCACGACCGTGCACGACTATCTCGGTTACGGATATCTCGCGGGGCAGGTGGTCCACGGATTTTTTGGATGCGTCAGGTGCATGGATGACACAACGTATCGCCAGCTAGATAGAGATCCCGGGTCTTCGAAAACCGTGTTCATGGGACATCGAAGGTGGCTTCGCGACGATGACCCGTGGAGGAAACGCGAGGATCTGTCCGATGGTGAAACCGAACTCCGAAGACGCCCGCGTACGAGGAGCGGCGAGGAAATAGACGGGCTGTTGAAAAATTGGAAAGATTGCCCACTGCCGGGAAATAAGCAAAAGGCGCCAGAGCCAGGAAAGAAGCGAAAGGCGCCAGAGCCGCTGCTGAAGGTATGGAAAACGAGGTCTGTTTTCTGGGACTTGTCGTACTGGAAGATCCACCGTGTGCCTCACAGCCTTGATGCCATGTATATCACGAAGAACGTGTGCGAGAGTCTGCTTGGTACCCTGCTCAACATGCCAGAGAGGACCAAAGATGGGCCGAAAGCAAGGGCAGAGTTGAAATCAATGGGCATCAGGCAGGAGCTTCACGCTAATGATGATGATGATGATGATGATGAGGCGAAGCAGGACACAGAAAGTCGTCGCAAAGGCAAAAAGGCCAAGAAGACCGGAAATGACTACCCTCCTGCGTGCTTCACTCTAAGTCAGGAGGAGATCGAGTAGTTTTTCACCTGCCTCGTAGGAGTAAAACTTCCTTACGGTTACGCGTGGAAGATAAGCAGATACCTAGACCCAACAAAGCAGAAGTTTAGCGGGATGAAGTCTCACGACTGTCACGTGCTGATGACGCAGATACTTCCAGTTGCAATCCGTGGGATCATGGACGCGCACGTCCGTGAAACGCTATTTGGCCTATGCACCTTTTTCGACGTCATCTCTCGGAAGTCGGTTGGCGTGAGGCAACTCAGAAGGCTATAGGAAGAGATCGTGTTGATACTATGCGAGCTTGAGATGTACTTCCCGCCCGCATTCTTCGATGTTATGGTGCATCTGCTGGTCCATATCGTGGAGGATATCATCCAACTTGGCCCGACGTTCCTGCACAGCATGATGCCGTTCGAAAGGATGAATGGTGTCATCAAAGGATACGTTCGCAACATGTCACGTCCAGAGGGAAGTATAGCCAGGGGCTTTCTGACCGAAGAGTGCATCTCCTAATGCACGAATTATCTAGGCATCGAGAACCCCGTTGGTCTACCCATCAACAGGCACCTCGGCAGGCTCGCTGGATGGGGTCACGTGAGGGTCACCACGAAATGCATGTCGACTTTGAGGGTCGACTCGCCGACTTTGAAAGAGCAAACCTAGTCGCGCTACAACACATAGACGTGGTCGATCCTTGGGTGGTAGAGCACAAAACCTTTATTGAGAAGACATACAATGACCGAGGCCAACAGAGGATGGACGGAGATTTAATCCAAGAGCACAACTCATGTTTCACGCGTTGGTTCAAGCAGAAGCTTCTATCGTACCCTTTACACGAGGATTCTTCCGCGGAAGAACAACTCATATTCGCCTTGTTACAGGGCGCAGAGCACAACCTGATGACCTATGAGGCGTACGATATCAACGGCTACACATTCTACACCGAGGACAAGGACATGAAGAGCGATGGTTATCAGAACTCCGGGGTAACGATGGAATCCTACACCGGTAATGACAAGGACAGATACTACGGAAGGATCAAGGAGATCTGGGAGCTGAGCTACGCTGGTGAGAAGGTCCCGATGTTCCGTGTCAGATGGGCCAAGAGCGTCCTAAAAGAAGACCGGTATTTCACCACCATGGTTATACCCGAAGCCAAATCCAAGACCGCGGGCGCAAACGTCACCGCGAAAAATGAGCCATGGGTGCTGGCTTCCCAAGTGGACCAATGCTTCTTCATTACCGACCCGTCAAAGCCCAGTCGTGTTGTCGTGAGGAGAGGCAAAAGGAAGATCATCGGAATGGATGGAGTAGCCAATGAGCAAGACTTCGACAAGTACGGCGACTCGAAGATCGAACATGACGACGATGATGAAGTAGCAGCATACACCACAAGAAGAAGCAGGACCACCCTACCTAAAGGACGTCCGTTCCATAGAAGAACTCCATTTGCGAAAAAGAAGGGCAAGAAGATTATGAACAGATAGCTAGCTAAGATCGACTGTATTTAAATCATAGTCTTCATTTCTCGGTTGTATTTCATGGGCACTTTTTGATATCATGAATATTTTTAAATTTCATGGGCACTTTTTGAATTCATGAATATTTTTTCAAATTTGATGATATTTTTTCTTATTCAATATGATAAAATATTGAATATTCATAAGGACACTCGATCTCGATCCCCCTCCATCTCGATCTCGATTCCCCCTCCATCTCGATCTCGATCCCACCCGCACCCTCCCCCGCTAGCTCCACCGCCGCCGACGACCCACCGCACCCTCCCCCG